>NW_007097750.1:2413-7855 GCF_000164805.1 Carlito syrichta | reverse complement strand
CTGGGCGACTGAGTGAGACTCCAACTCAAAAAAAAAAAAACTAGGCTCTGATACTACCCTGAGCAGGTTCAAAATTCAGCATATCCATTTAGCTAGCTATATGACTTGTTTCCTCATCTGTAAAATGAGAAAAACCATGAAACCTAGTATATGAGATAACTGTGAAGGGTAAATGAGTAAATACAAGAAAGCCACGTTGAACACTGATTGCCTTATCTATCCTGATAATAAATGCTAATCGCTATTATTATAATTATTAACAGTGATATTATTTTAGGCTTTGTACACTTTTTTGGGAATACAAAGTACAAAAAAATAACACGTCCCTAGCCCCAAGAGACAGACTCCTGGAGCACTCTTACAGAAAAAAATGATTGAACTTCACTCCATTTGTAGGAGCAGTATCACTAGGCCAGTCCCACCCAGAAAGAGATCATTTCAGCCAGCGGCTCATACCTGTTCTCGTAGATGTCCTGGATCTCATACACCTTCTGGTCAATGACATCGCTGGAGACACGACTAGCCTGTAGCTCATACACCTTCTGGTCAATCAAATCCGAGACAGTTTTGTGGAAATACTGGATGAAGTTTTTGATCACTTCAGGGATCACCTGATAGGTCTGCTGTTCATACTGACGTTCATAAGCAAGGTCCTGTTTTGGATCTCCTAGAAGTTGGAGACAATAATTAGAGTACTTCCTAACACACATATATGATAGAACAAAAGGAAAGAATATCCCCAAACTAAATTCAAGTCTGTAAAAAGTGTGTAATTCTGAGCTGGGTTCGGTGGCTCAGCCTATAATCCCGCAACTTTGGGAGGCTGAGGTGAGTGGATTGCCTGAGCCCGCGGGTTCGAGACCCACCTGAGCAACTTGGCGAGACCTCATCGCCACAATAAATCAAAAATTAGCCGGGCGTGGTAGCGCGCGCCTATAGTCCCAGCTACTTGGAAGGCTGAGGCGGAAGGATCGCCAGAGCCCAGTAGGTCGAGGCTGCGGTGGCCGGGAGCGGCCACTGCACTCCAGTCTGGGCGACAGAGTGAGACTCCAACTCAAAAAAAAAAAAAAGGAAAAGTTACGTGTGTTGGGAGAAAGAAGTGACGCTACATGGACAGGGTAAATAGCAAGATGCATTTAATATTTTTTGAATGAATGACTGACACCTCCTAAATATATGACTCTTGGTGAGTTATTAGACCTCTATATGCTCAGTTTTCTCATCTTTAGTAGACAATATTTGCATACTTTATATAACTGCTGCAAGAATTAAATGAAACACTTCACAACATCAGGTACTCAGAACAACGCATAATGCTGAGTGCTAAGTCAAGACAAGACAGTATAACTCTCAAGAAATCTCAAAGGTCTCCCCGAAAAATTCTATTTTAGTTTGGTTTGAGTTATTTAAAAATTTCAAAACAAGATTTTCTTCTTTGGCTAATAGTTTAAACACTGCCAGGTTAGTAATCCTTCTCTTCTGAGACTGTGAGATGCACCATGAAAAAAAGCCTGGAACCGGGCTTGGTGACTCAGCCCATAATCCCGCGCCTTTGAGAGGCTGAGGTGAGTGGATTGCCTGAGCCCACGGGTTCGAGACCCGCCTGGGCAGCGAGACCTCATCTCTACAATAAATCAAAAAATCAGCCGGGCATAGTAGCGCACGCATGTAGTTCCAGCTACTTGGAAGGCTGAGGCGGAAGCATCGCCGGAGCCCAGCAGGTAGAGGCTGCGGTGGCCGGGAGCAGCCACTGCACTCCAGTCTGGACGACAGAGTGAGACTTCAACTAAAAAAAAGAAAAAAGAAAAAAAGCCTGGTTTATGAGACTGTATACAAGACATCCCACAGGGAGTTAATGACTGACTCCAAACCTGGACCATCAAGCAGCAGTTTTTAATAGGTGCCTGTCAGATCTGGTTCTGAGGCATTCAAAAAGGAGCCCGTTCAAAACGAGTATTCAGCTAGCCAAATCCATGGTCTCACCTGTGTGCATATCATAGTCGCCCGGGTAAGAATAGGGATCATAAGCCGCCTGTAGGGAAAAAGAAAGCCAGAACAGTCATCAATTCGTGAATTCAGAATGTTCGTCCTAGCGCCTATAGGACAAGCAGAGAGGTAAGGCTACAAAGGTAGAATAGACACCGTCCTGTCCCTGAGGAACTCACATGTCTGCGAGGAAAAGGAGAACAAATGGACGACAAAACATTATGGGTGCAACTGGGGAGAGCAAAGCACAAGAGGCTGTGGCAATCAGCAGGGTTTGACCAAACGGAGTCCAGACCGAAAGGAGAGCTCAGGTGCAGAAACACAGAACCGGCTAGTCAGCCTACGTCCTCAGTGTTGAAAAGAGAAGAACGGACAGGTCACGTGAAGTGGGCGGGCAGTGCCAGGGCTGTCGAGGAGCCGGGAGCCGTGGCAGCAGCATGAGGGCCGTGCGGGAGGTGAGCAAGGGCTGGGCGCAAGCGGCGGAGACTCCCGGAGAGGCCCGGACGCTGCGTCGCCCGGGGGCCCAGCCTCCAGAGAGCCTTGACCCGTTGCAGAACCCACCACGCGCTTAGGGCCACGTTACCTCAGACTCATAATCATCAGCGGGATAAGACATGGCTGCAGCTCTCGCGAACACTCCCGGAAAGAGCGAAAGGAGGGGTTCGCGCCTGCGTCTGGAAACCGGAAGTTCACTCCCCTGGAGCCGGCCGGGAAACCGGAAGCCTTTTCTGTGCCGCCGGCCGCCTGAGATAGCCATATTAGGAAGGAAGAAGGCTACGAAGAACCTGTATTTTTCTCTTCTTCAAAAAGAAACTTTGCAATAAATGTGAGTCTATAGCACTAATGTAAATTAAGAAATAAGGACATGAAGTTGTTCGACCTAAAGGATGGACAAATTTAGAGGAACACGGGGAAAAATGCCACACAAAAGATGGCTGACAGCTTCTTCGGGCCGGCTTCTTGCGTGAAGGGAAATTCGGCTATAGGGGCCTGACCTTAAATTTAGGTGTAAGCGGTTTGCCTGCGCCAAGAAATTTCAAACTTTCTAATCTCGGAAGACTAAATTTTCTGGGTGTAGAAGTTAAGACTTGGTCCCATGGAGTAAGAGGGTATTGAAAAGAGGCGCCTCCCAACTTGTGAATACCAGGGTTAGAGCAGGCATAGATGAGGCCAGCTGTGGCACGAGACCTGGGACACCGGCAGCTCTTGAACTCAAGGGGTTGTTGAGTCCGGGAGAGGCCCTCGGGGGGTGGGATTATAAAACAAACCAATAGAGACTGGCTTATGATCTTAGGTCTTGGGTCAAGGGCCTTAGCTTAGCCATCTGCCCGTACACAACAACTAGTGAGCAAATCTGAGTTCTGGTCCCTACTCTGACACTGATTTGCGGCTTGACCAGGAATGTGTCTCACCTTTTCTGGGCCCCAGCTTTGGTGTCCCATTGTCCCACAGCCCTCCTTTTCTCGTGGAGGCACACACTGTCTAGGAGCTTACCTAAATTTAGAATCTAGGATGCAGTGCCCACCCCCATATTCGCATGGCTCCCTCCTCACCTTCAGGTGTTTGCTCTATTGCCATCAACTCAGAGCATCCTATTCAGAATTGCAATGCCTGGTCCCACCTCCCCATGCAGCGTTCTTGCTTTGTGTTTCTCCCTTGCACTGTCACCAGAGGCGGCGCTAATATGGAACTAATGAAGCTTAAGCTTTATTACCCCCTCGAGTTCATGGAGGATCCCCAGCAATTACCTCTGGACCTGTGATTTTGCTAAATTTGGAAATTATATACATATACATATATATATATATATATATTTTTTTTTTTTTTTTTTTGAGTCTCACTGTGTCGCCCAGGCTGGAGTGCTGGGCTCAGGTGATTCTTTCCCCTCAGCCTTTCCAAGTAAATACAACTACAGGCATGTTGTTCTATTTACTTGACAAGACCTCATCTCTACAAAAAATCAAAAAATTAGCTGGGCTTGGTGGCACATGGCTGTAGCCCCAGCTACTTAGGAGGCTGAGGCAAAATATTACCTGAACCCAGCAGATCAAAGTTGCAGTTAAGCCATGAGCATGCCACTGCACTGCAGCCTGGGCAACAGAGTGAGATGCTGACTCAAAATAATAATAATAATACTATTAAAATAATAAAAAACAGCCGGGCTAGGTGGCTCAGCCTGTAATCCCGCGCCTTTGGGAGGCTGAGGTGAGTGAATTGCCTGAGCCTGCGGGTTCGAGACCCGCCTGGGCAGCAAGAACTCATCTCAACAATAAATCAAAAAATCAGCCGGGCGTGGTAGTGGATGCCTGTAATTCCGGCTACTTGGAAGGCTGAGGCGGAAGGATTGCCGGAGCCCAGCAGGTCGAGGCTGCGGTGACCGGGAGCAGCCACTGCACTCCAGTCTGGGCGACAGAGTGAGACTCCAACTCAAAAAAAAAGGAAGTCTGAGGTGGAAGGATCGCCTGAGCCCAGCAGGTTGAGGCTGCGGTGGCTGTGAGCGTGCTACTGCACTCTATCCTGGGCAACAGAGTGAGAATCCAACTCAAAAAAACAAAACAAAAAAAAAATCAAGATTAAAACCTAAGTTTTGCCGGGCTCGGTGGTTCAGCCTGTAATCCTGTGCCTTTGGGAGGCTGAGGTGAGTGGATTGTCTGAGCCTGCGGGTTCGAGACCCTCCTGGGCAATGAGACCTCACCTCTACAATAAATCAAAAAAATCAGCCAGGCATGGTAGCGCGTGCCTGTGATTCCGGCTACTTGGAAGGCTGAGGCGGAAGGATCTCCAGAGCCCAGCAGGTCGAGGCTGTGGTGGCCGGGAGCAGCCACTGCACTCCAGTCTGGGCGACAGAGTGAGATTCCGACTCAGAAAAAAAAACCAAAACCTAAGTTTCATACCAATATAGAATGAGCCTTTTCACCATTAATGAGGGAACCAACATTAATGAAGGAAACCAATGTTAATGAAGGAAAGAAAGAACGAAAGAAAAGCCAGCTTGCAGGATCTAGCCTGAACTGGTGTCAATGTCTGACCTAGAACATCACCTTCTGATAGGAAGACTGAGACCCAGCAAAGGAAGACACTTGCCTCTAAATCACCAAGTAAGTTGGGACAGAACAGGACTAGAACCCAAGTGTCTGGATTCCCAGGCTTTATCCACAGGCAATGCTACAGGTATTTGCTTTGTCTGCTACCAAGTGCTTCATGTTTTATTTACAGATTTGCCAAATATAAATGACTTGTGTGTGACTGCTTGTAGCACCCTTAGGTCAAGTTCTAGCCAGTGTGATACACCCACTGTGATGCAGGATTTGCATGGACCCAAGCCTGTGTCCTATAATTTAAAAAATTTTTTTTTTGAGTTGGAGTTTCACTCTGTCGCTCAGACTGGAGTACAGTGGCCGCTCCCGGCCACCGCAGCCTCGACCTGCTGGGCTCTGGCGATCCTTCCCCCTCAGC
>NW_007097750.1:1330-2264 GCF_000164805.1 Carlito syrichta | reverse complement strand
ACCTCAGCCTCCCAAAGGCGCGGGATTACAGGCTGAGCCACCGAGCCCGGCTTTATAATTATTTAATAATAAGAAAAATAGACCAGCATAGTGCTTATGCCTACAATACCAGCACTTTGGGATGCTGAGGCGGGAGAATTGCTTGAGCCCAGGAGTTTGACCAGCCTTGGCAATATAGAGAGACTTTGTCGCTACAAAAACAAAAAAACAAAAAAAACCCCAAAACGTTAGCCAGTTGTGGTGATATGTGCCTGTGGTCCTAGCTACTCCAGAGCTTGAGGCTGGAGGCCCAGGAGGTTGAAGCTGTGGTAAGCTGTGATCATGCCGCTGCACTCCAGCCTGGGCAACTAAGTGAGACTTCAACTCAAAAAAATAATAAGAATGGGGATGAGCATGGTGACTCACACCTATAATCCCAGAAATTTGGGAGGCCAAGGTGAGAGGATTGTCTGAGCCCACAGGTTTGAAACTGGTCTGGGCAACTTGGCGAGATCTCATCTCTACAATAAATCAAAAAATTAACCGGGTGTGGGGGCATGTGCCTGTCGTTCCAGCTACTTGGAAGGCTGAGGCAGAAGGATCACCTGAGCCCAGCAGGTTGAGGATTTGGTGACCACGAGTGTGTCACTGCACTCCAGCCTGGATGACAGAGAGAAACTGCAATTCAAAATAATAATAATTATAATGGTAAGAAGAAGAACAATAGCTACTTTATTTATTTATTTATTTTTTGGAGTCGGCGTCTCGCTCTGTCGTCCATGCTGGAGCACAGTAACATGCTCCCGGCCACCGCAGCCTCAACCTGTTGGGTTCCGGCGATCTTTCCACCTCAGCCTTTCAAGTAGCTGGAACTACAGGCGAGTGCTACCACGCCTGGCTAATTTTTTATTTATTGTAGAGATGAGGTCTCGCCAAGTTGCCCAGGCGGGTCTCG
>NW_007097750.1:0-980 GCF_000164805.1 Carlito syrichta | reverse complement strand
AGGCAGGTCTCCAACCCGCGGGCTCAGGCAATCCACTCACCTCAGCCTCCCAAAGGCGCGAGATTACAGGCTGAGCCACTGAGCCCGGTTTAAAAAAATTTTTTTAAGAGACCTTGCCAAGTTGCCCAGGTTGGAGTGCAATGGCATGATCACAGCTCACTGTATCCTAAACTTCCTGGGCTCAAGGGATCCTCCCACCTCACCTTCCTAAATCACTGAGATTACAGGCAAGTGCCACCATGCTCGGCTAATTTATTTTTTAAGTTTTTTGTAGAGATGGCATCTCATTGTGTTGCCCAGGCAAATTTCCTGACCTCAAGAAATTCTCTCAGCTCCTCCTCCCAAAGTGCTGGGATTACAAGCATGAACCATTGCATCCAGCTGCTAGCATTTTGTGAGCAATAAGTCTATGCCAAGCTCTGTACTAAGTGCTTTACTTGCATTATATCATATAATCCTTAGGATAACTATGTTAACATTGTTACTACCATTACCTCCATTTTACAGACAAGGAAACTGAGACTTAGAAAGGTAAAGTCACTTGCTCAAAGCCATAGCTCCATGTATTTGTGACTCCAAAGCTTATGGTATTAGCTACTGTGCTATCTTTTGTTCAGTTACTCAACCTGTTACATATCTACAATATACTGATGTCAGTTACTGAGGCAGAAATTATGGTGGAATACAACTTCATAGATCCAAGTCTTAGTTAGACAGAGACTAACTGGATCCACACTCAACCAACATCCAGTTCTTCCCAATCCAATATAACAAGTGGCTCTTGCAACACAGAGAAGATTGGTCTATATAGTTTATACTTCAACAAAGTTGATTTAAAAATTGGAAGTAAGTTGGGCTCGGTGGCTCAGCCTGTAATTCTGCATTTTGGAGGCTGAGGTGAGTGGATTGCCTGAGCCCGCGAGTTCGAGACCCACCTGGGCAACTTAGTGAGACCTCATCTCTACAATAAATCAAAAAAT
>NW_007097749.1:0-977 GCF_000164805.1 Carlito syrichta | reverse complement strand
TTGGCCTCTAGTCCCACTTGGCTTGTCCCTCCTCTGCTGTCCACCAGGACCGGCTGAAGAGCCCAGCTCAGGGGAGGCCCAGCTCCCCATCACGGTGGCCACACTGACCTGTGCCCCGCCTGGGCCTTGTAGACATGAGGTTGGCCTTGGACTCCAGGAAGCTGGTAACGAAGCGCCTGGCATCTCGCCAGCTGATCTGCCCCACCCGGCGTGTGGCCACCACACTGCGGAAGAAGTCCAGGCCCGTGGCCTGGCAGGCAGGCAGGCTGAGGAGATGCTGAGCCCATGCTGTGGCCAGCTCGGCCCTCCCCAGAGTCTTGTCCTACCTCCTGCACCTGCGCCCACAGGTGGGTGCTGATGTGGGTGGCCAGCGGCCCCAGGGCCTGCAGCTCCTCCAGGGTCCAGGAGCTGGGGGGCCTGGTGCACAGAAGGGGGCAGGCGTTGTGTTGGGGTCCAGGCAGCGCCAACCCTGGGAGCTGCTGGCCCTCCCAGCATACCCAGTGGATGCTCAGATAATCCCAGCCCTCCAGCTGGTGCCCACACGCAGTTAACACTCCCATCCTGGCGGGCAGGGTAGCAACTGCAACCCTGTGTCCCATAGGCTGCAGGGTTGGAGTGAGTCTGAGGTCAGAGGTCAGCAGGCTGCCTCTCATCTCATCTCAAGAGGGGTGGTCCCTGACCCAGTGGATCCCTCCTTACCCTGGCCCCCGTGGCCCCCACCCACCCGAGCTGGGTCCTCCCACTGGCCAGCAGTGTGTTGAGGGCAGCCTGCTGGGCAGCAGTCAGCCGGGGACAGCGCTGCAGGTTCTGAAGCACACAGGGGTCAGCAGTCAGGATGCTGGTTGGGTCCATGTCACACACCAGGATGCCGAGGAGCAGCAGGTCGGGGGCTCTGAGGCCTTGGAGGGGAGCCCCCTGCAGAGACTGCAGGTCAGCGCCCTGGGGAGGCCAGTCCCGCTGCCCGTCCTGCCTGGCCC
>NW_007097748.1:5060-5555 GCF_000164805.1 Carlito syrichta | reverse complement strand
CGGTGGCCGGGAGCGGCCACTGCACTCCCGTCTGGGCGACAGAGTGAGACTCCGACTCAAGAAAAAAAAACAAAAAAAGAGATCCTCCTGCCTCCCCTCCTAAGTAGCTGGGATGTTCCGGGCCTGAGACTCTGCATGCGGCCTAAAGGCTGGATCTTTTTTTGTTCTTCCCGCCGGCACCACCTCTAAAGGCTGGATCTTGTTTTTGTTTTTGAGTTGGAGTCTCACCCCATCACTCAGGGTGGAGGGCAGCCACACACTCCCGGCCACCACAGCCTCGACCTGCTGGGCTCTGGCAATCCCTCTGCCTCAGGCTTCCAAGTAGCCGGAACCACAGATGCGCGCTACCACGACCAGCTATTTTTAAATTTTATTGCAGAGATGAGGGCTCAGCAAGTTCCCCAGGCTGGTCTCGAACCCTCAGCCCAGGCAATCTACTCGCCTCAGTTTCCCAAAGTGCTGGGCTGACAGGCTGAGCCGCTGAGCCTGGCCAAG
>NW_007097748.1:2252-4416 GCF_000164805.1 Carlito syrichta | reverse complement strand
GACCGGCGGGGCTCCAGCCTCCACCCCACAACCCACCCTGGACACGCATCCCAGAAGCGGGCCGCCTGCTGCAGGGTCCCGGGGTGATCGCCACCATGCAGCCCCGGAAAGGGGGTGTCGTCTGTGGAACTGAGACTGGAAATGGGGGAAATAAATGCGCAAAAGCTCACGCACGCGTAAGTGCATCAGGCCTCTCCAGAAGGCGCACGGGGGTCTGGCAAAGGGATGCTTCCCCATTCATTCATGTCATGCCTTCAAAATTATCCCTGGGAGGCTGAGGCAGTAGGATTGTGTAAGGCCAGGAGTTTGGGACCAGCCTGGCCAGCATAGAGAGGCCCCACCTCTACCAAACGTAAAAAATAAATTAAGGGGCAACCCCTTTGGGTCCCCTCCCACTGTGGGTGCTTTTCTGTCCTCTCAATAAATCCTGCTTTCTCAAAAAAAATATTAAGTAATTCATGAAAAATGTTTTAAAAAGAAGTTGCAGGGCCAGGCATGGTGGCTCACGCTTGAAGTCTCAGCACTTTGGGAGGCCAAGGCAGGAGGATCACCGGAGCCCGGGAGGTCGTGGCTGCGGTGAATTGTGGTCATGCTGTTGCACTCCAGCCTGGGCCACAGAGACGCTGACTCAAAAGAAAGAAAGAAAGAAAAAATTTAAAAAAGGTGCTCGACAGGCCGTCGGGGGATGCCCAGGAATGGCCGAGGCCTGGCTGAGCCCAGCCCCCTTCCATCTATCAAGCAGTCACCAGGAAGCCACATGTTCCCACCCCTGACGGCCTCCTCCAGTCAGCCCCCTGGGGTAGCTCCCCACGCCCCAGCTTCTGTCTCTGTGGGTCCATTTTCCCCTTTTCACGTCTGTCTACACACAACCTCACAATACGTGCTCTTTTTTTTGAGTCGGAGTCTCACCTCGTCGCCCAGGCTGGGGTGCAGTGGCACGCTCACGGCCACCACAGCCTCAACCTGTTGGGCTCAGGTGATCCCTCTACCTCAGCCTTCCAAGGAGCTGGAACCACAGGTACGAGCCACCACACCCAGCTAACTTTTTTATTTTTTGTAGAGACGCGGTCTTACCAAATTGCCCAGGCTGGTCTCGAACCCTTGGGCTCAGACAATCCTCTAACCTCTGCCTCCCAAAGTGCTGGGATTGCAGGCATGAGCCACCATGCCCAGCAATTTGTGCTCTTTTGAGTCTCTCAATAGTGTCTCCTCTTTATCTTTTTTCCTCCTTGCTCTTTACTTGTTAAGGCAACCAGGTCTTTGGCTCTGTACAGTCTCCACCAGGTGGGTCTGGCCGGCAGCATCCCTGAGTACTGCTTACTGAGGACCTGGCTCTGCCCTTCTTGTGGGCTGGGGGGACTGACAGGGGCTCCCCACGCCAAGATGTGTGAGCCCCCCCCCGTAAAGCCTCCCTGGCTCCCACCACCTTCAGGACAGAAAACCCAGGCCTGTCCTGCTCTAGCTACCCTGGGGGCCCTGGGGCTTTGGCTGTTCCCTCGGCCTGACACACCCTTCTGTTGTGTTCTCTGCTTGGTGGGCACTTTTTTTTGTTTTGTTTTGTTTACTTTTTTTTTTTTTGAGTTGGAGTCTCACCCTGTCACCCAGACTGGTGCCGCAATTTTTTGTTTTGAGTCCGGTTCTCCATCACCCCGGCGGAGGGCAGTGGCACGACCCCAGCTCACCGCAGTCCCGCCCTCCCGGGCTCCGGCGACCCTCCTGCCTCAGCCTCCCGCATAGTTGGGACCCCAGGAGCCCCCACTGCGCTCGGCTAAGTTTTTTATTTCTGTAGAGCGGAAGTCTGGCTGTGTTGCCCAGGCTGGTCTCGAACGCCTGGCTTCGAGTGATCCTCCCGTCTGGCCTCCCGAAGCGCCGGGACCACAGGCCTGAGCCATGGCGCCCGGCCTGTCTTCCGAGCGGGATGAACAGAAGCGAGGTGGGACCAGGGTCTCCAGCGCGTGGCCCCAGGGCTGCGCGGTCGCGGTTGCTGAGGCTGGGGTGGGACCCCCACGGCCTCCCCGGCCTCCCCCGGGGACGCCCCTCCTCCGCCCACACAGGCCTGTCTCCCCGCCCGTCCCCCCGGGCATCGGATTCCGTTCGCGGCCTCCTCGCCTCAGTTTCCCCGTCTGTTCTTTCCCGGGCAGACGTCCGGGTGCAGGGGCCGAGG
>NW_007097748.1:0-968 GCF_000164805.1 Carlito syrichta | reverse complement strand
CCTGTAGATAAGAAGTGTTTTCCCATCCCCCGACAGATATTTGCTACTGTTAATCCCATCCCCCTCCCCCCCCACTCTTTTTTTTGAGTCAGGGTCTCACTCTGTCGTCCAGGCTGGAGGGCAGTGGCGCCATCCCCGCTCACTGCAGCCTGGACCTGCCGGGCTCAGGCGATCCTCCCCCCTCAGCCTCCCGAGTAGCTGGGACCACCCACGCCCCCACACCTGGCCGATTCCTTCATTTTTTTGTAGAGACAGGGTCTTGCTGCATTGCCCAGGCTGGGCTCAAACCCCTGGGCTCAAGTAGTCCTCCTGCCTCGGCCTCCCACAGTGCTGGGATTGCAGGTGTGTCACCGTGCCCAGGCCTCCTCCCTGCTCCTCAAAGCCTGGGTTTGGGTGTAAACATGCTGGGGACATAAACATGCCTGTTGACTGTCTTACTGTCACGCCCAAGCTGTTCCCACCCAGAATTTTCTCCCGTACCCCGGTCTGCCTCCCAGCCTCGCTGCAGGAAACATTGGCCACTGACCCCTGTTTCTCTGGGTCCTGGGTGGTGGGCACTGCTGCCCCCACCCCCTCCCTGCCTGCCCTGGCCAGCTGAGTCACCCCGCCCTGGGCCCTGGTTTCCTGCCGGGGCCCTGCTTCCTCTTGGGCTGCTGGAAGGTGTGTTTGTGCCCAGGGAGCAGGTTCAAAGGCCAAGGGTGTGTCCCTCCAAACCCTACTGCACCTGGCACCTTCCACCGTCTGGACTGTCCCCGCAGTGGACACGAGTGGCCTCCGTGGTGGACACGTCTCCTAAGGCCAGCTGGGCCTAGGAGGCCTCAGACACCCCCTCTGGGTCCGCAGTCTTTCCACCCGTGAAGTGTCTTAGTGGCTGGTGTGGACCAGGTCTTGGGCGGGCTTGTAAGTAGAAGCTTATTCTCTTTTTTTTTTTTTTTTGAGTTGGAGTCTCACTCTGTCACCCAGGCTGG
>NW_007097747.1:0-954 GCF_000164805.1 Carlito syrichta | reverse complement strand
GGGGGGGGCACAGACGATCCCGAAGTTCCATGTGAGGATCCCCTCCATACTCAGGGCCCACAAGGAGCTCTGGCCTAAGGAGCTGATCTCAGCATCACTGTGCGAAGAGGATGGGGAGAGATTTAAACCACTTCCGGTGCCCTCTCCTCCCAGACACACAAACGGGCCCATGAAGTCAACGTCTCTGTTCCACTATGGCCTGTGGAAGGTCTGTAAATTTTTGCAGCCAACAACACAGCACCTTCACCGAGTGGTGACGTGCTTGGTGGGTAGTGGCTGATGAATCGTTCATGAACCCATGCAGCCTGGGATGGCCCTAGCCCCGCCCATCAGACAGGCAAGTCCCCACCTGGGAAGAAAGGGTTCAGAGGGCAGCAGTTCCGTTCCAACCCTCCCAACACCAGACAGTGACAAAAGGGACGACTGCTGCACAGGTCTCTACACAGCACTGGGTCCACGAGATCTAACGTGACTCGGTCCTCACGGGAAGACACGTCTCTTCTCTCTATTCTGGGGGTGAGAACACAGAGCATCAGAGAAGCCGTGAATAACGCAGCTAGGCATAAACAGCCATGAAGGTGAGGAGTTGACCCCAACACCTGTGCTTCCAGTGTCATGCTGTAGTAGTGCTTCTTAAATCTTGACATGGAGACGGATGGTCAGATGGCTGGGCTGAGCTGGGCCTGACAACCTGCATTTTGAACCACCTCCCAGGTGAGGCTGAGCTGATGAATGACAGACCTCACTTGGAGTAGCAAAGAGCGATTCCGCTTCTGGTACTTCTGTGACCTGTCCTCTAAAACATCTTCTGCGACTTTAGGTATGAATCCATATGAATGAGTCTTTTCATTTTTGTTGATTCAGTTTTGTGTTAGTCAGGATTGTCCAGAGAAGTAGAACTAATTGGATATATGTGTGTGCGTGTATATATAGGGGGGACAGGTAGAGAGGGAG
>NW_007097746.1:0-1183 GCF_000164805.1 Carlito syrichta | reverse complement strand
TATACACACACACACACACACACACACACACACACACACACACACACACACAGTGGAACATTATTCAAACTTAAAAAGGAGAGCCTTTTGCCACAACATGGATGGATCTGGAGAACATTATGCTAAGTGAAATAAGACAGATACAGAAAGAAAACTATTGCATGATCTCACCTATACGTGAAAATTTAAAAACAAAAGCTCAAATACAGAGAATGAGAAGGTGGTTATAACGAATGAGTGGGAGAGAAAAAACTGGGGAGATGTAAGTCAAAGGATACAAAATAGCAGTCACATAGAAAAACAAGTCAAGAGATCTAATGTGCAACATGAGAACTAAAGCTAATAAAATTCTATTGTTACTTGTATATACATTCCTGTTAGAATATATTCTAGCTATGAGAACAAAAATGGCAACAATAATAATGAAGAAAGAGAAACAAACTATTTTGAGAAATCATACAATTGATATCTTACTGTCTTATTTTACAAATTAAAACAGGGTTTATGATAGAATATCGCTTTTAATTTATTATGTTGAGTGACACACAGTGAAAATATTATTTTTTTAATCAAAACCAAAATTACACAAAAAGCTCAAGTGCAGTTCATGTCCACAGCAAACAAGCAAATGCAGCAGATATTGGGATGCAATGAACATTGGTATCATCATCTGAATTTCTAAGTTATTTGTATGGTTCAGCAACTTACTAATTTTAAGATTTTAAACTTCCTACATAAGTGTTCTAAAGTCTCTTTTCACTCATTTTAGTGTGTTGATTGCAAGACTTTCCTACTTTCATAACTTAATATCAAAAATAAAATGAGGAAAAGTATTTAAAAGTTCTTTGAATATAGTATTATTTTTAGCAAATATAAGTTATCTTTACTAATAAAAGAAATAACAAGCCGGGCTCGGTGGCTCAGCCTGTAATCCCGCGCCTTTGGGAGGCTGAGGTGAGTGGATTGCCTGAGCCCGCGGGTTCGAGACCCGCCTGGGCAGCGAGACCTCATCTTTACAATAAATCAAAAAATCAGCCGGGCATGGTAGTGCAAGCCTGTAATTCCGGCTACTTGGAAGGCTGAGGCGGAAGGATCGCCGGAGCCCAGCAGGCGAGGCTGCGGTGGCCGGGAGCGGCCACTGCACTCCAGTTTGGGCGACAGAGTGAGACTCCAACTCAAAAAA
>NW_007097745.1:2128-3081 GCF_000164805.1 Carlito syrichta | reverse complement strand
AGATAGCTCACCGATCAAGTTAATTGTTGGGGGGAGGGCTAGGTTAGTTAGGCTGGCGAGGAGCCATCATATTGTTGCAAAAGTTAAGAGGGTTTGGAGGCCACGGGCTAGGACTATTGTTCGGCTGTGGATTCGTTCATAGTTTGTGTTTGCTAAGCAAAATAGTAAGGAGGAGGTGAGGCCGTGAGCGATTATAAGGACAGTGGCTCCGATGAAACTTCATGGGGTTTGGATAAGGACTACTACGATAACAAGTGCTATATGGCTAACCGAGGAAGAGGCAATGAGTGATTTTAAATCTGTTTGACGTAAGCAGATAGAACTAGTTATGATTATGCCTCATAGGGAGAGTATTAGAAAGGGGTAGGCTATATATTCTGTTGTTGGGTTTAGAATAATTGTTATTCGTATTATCCCATATCCTCTGAGTTTAAGTAAGATTGCTGCAAGGACTATAGAGCCTGCAATTGGGGCTTCGAGGTGGGCTTTGGGTAGTCATAGGTGAAGTCCATATAGAGGCATTTTTACCATAAAGGTTATTATACAGGCTAATCAGAGAATGTTATTTGATCAAGAGTTGGGAAGGTTTGGTATAATAAGAGAGTTAATTGTTATATTTAATGTTCCTAGAAGATTTTGGGTGTAATAAGAGCAATAAGTAGGGGAAGTGACCCAATTAGTGTATAAAATAAGAAGTAAAGGCCGGTGTTTAGTCGTTCTGTTTGGTTTCCTCATCGTGTGATAATAATTAGGGTGGGGATTAAAGTTGCTTCAAATAGGACATAGAAGAAAATTAATTCTGTAGCAGTAAACGTTATGATTAGGAAAATTTGAAATATAATCAATATAGAGACATGTAATTTTTTTCGTGCAAGTGGTTCTTTTGATAGGTGGTTTTGGCTGGCTATAATTATTAAGGGGAGTAATCAGGTAGTTAAGATTAGTAGTGGTGT
>NW_007097745.1:0-1002 GCF_000164805.1 Carlito syrichta | reverse complement strand
TGGAAGTCAATTGTACTAATTAATACTAAAGGGACAGGACCCTCATCAATAAATAGAGACATATAAGAATAGTCAGACTACGTCTACAAAGTGTCAGTATCAGGCGGCAGCTTCAAATCCAAAATGGTGGCTGGATGCAAAGTGAAATTTTAATTGTCGGAGGAAACAAATGGTTAAAAAAGTTGAACCAATGATAACGTGGAGACCGTGAAAGCCTGTAGCCATAAAGAAAGTTGAGCCATAGATGCCATCTGAGATAGTGAATGATGTTTCAAAATATTCTGATGTTTGAAGTAGGGTGAAATAAATACCTAGTATAATAGTAATTAATAGAGCTTGGAGTATATATATATATAAACTGAACTGAAGCAGAGTCTAAATTAATTAATGTAAACAATGTGTCCAAATCTTCCTTGTGGTAGGTATGAACTGAATAGTTATGGCATGTTTCCATTATTTAGCAAAAAATTTATGTTTTTAATATTTCACTTTATTTCAGAGTAAGCTACGAAAACATTTATTGCCAAAACTAAGCAGTAATGTCTCAAATGGGACACATATCAAAACATTACAGTCAAGTATTTTAATAACAATGGGACATTTGAGATTTAAGAGTATGAGCCTTCTTTGACAGATATGTTAGGTAGATTAATTCAAGCTCAGAAAGCTAAAATCATGATCAAATAACGTAAAAGATAAATATATGATTCAGGAAGCAAGCTAATCTATAAAATCCTCAACCATATAAATATATATGCCTGAAGAGACATACATGAAAATCAGAGTACAAAAGCTAAATATGACAAGTGTGAACATTTTATTTCCACAAATATATTACAGCTAAAATGATTTTTAAAATACATGGTTTTTCCCTCAGTATAACCTGATGAAAGAGAGAGATATATGCATTTATGTATATATGTATATATACATATATGTGTGTATATGTATATATACACACACACACACACACACACACACACACACACACACACACACACA
>NW_007097744.1:579415-642583 GCF_000164805.1 Carlito syrichta | reverse complement strand
AGACACTTCACAAAAGAAGACATTCGAGCAGCCAACAAACACATGAAGAAATGCTCAACCTCACTAATCATTAGGGAGATGCAAATCAAAACCACACTGAGATACCACCTAACTCCAGTCAGAATGGCAATTATCAACAACTCAAAAAATAACAGCTGCTGGAGAGGGTGTGGTGAAAAGGGAACACTTCTATACTGTTGGTGGGAGTGTAAACTAGTGCAACCTCTGTGGAAAGCAGTGTGGCGATTCCTAAAAGCTCTAAAAATTGACCTTCCATATGACCCTGCAATACCCCTACTGGGAATATACACTGAAGAACACAAATCACTCTATAAAAAAAGATACCTGCACACGTATGTTTATCGCAGCGTTGTTCACAATAGCAAGAACCTGGAAACAACCATGCTGCCCATCAAAAGAGGACTGGATTAAAAAAATGTGGTACATATACACGATGGAATACTACGCAGCCATAAAAAAGAACAAAATCATGAATTTCACTGCAACCTGGATGGAACTAGAGTTTATAATACTGAGTGACCTCTCACAGAAACAAAGATCCGAATATCACATGTTCTCACTCATATAATGGACCTTGAACATGCAATGCAATACTATAAGAAAATGACTGATGGTACTGGGAAACTATGGGGGGGAGGGGGATGAGATTAACAGTAGCAAATATCTGTCGGGGGATGGGAAAACACCTCTTATCAACAGGGTGCCTGAATGAAACGTAATTATACACCTCACCCTTAACTGTACCCCACAAAACCATAATAAAAAATACTGATTAATGAAAATAAATAAATAAATAAATAACAATGCCCATTCTTCTCTCCTTAATTGGCAAAACAATATAATTGTACTATAGGTACTCCTCAAAGAGTACACTGTGAAAGGTACACTGTTCAACTCTTTTGGCAAAAACCCAGTTGAGATTAATCATTCAACATGGTATCAGCCAGTGACCCCTAGTGAGACCTCTTCAAGATAGGCACTCAAATTTCCATGAAGACTCAGAAAAAGGGGAAACTCACAATCTTTAAAACTAAGGCTAATTGATAAACAACTGCCAAAACAGAATTGGGATATATCACACAGTGGGTGAAAATAAATGGAGAAAAGCTTTTCTGGGCTTTAGTTCATGTTATCTCTATTGCTATCTTATGAAAATGCCTCAAAAAAGTAAGGATTTTCTATTTTTAAAAGATACCCCCATTGGAGACAGCCCACAGACTGGGAAAAAATATTTGCCAACTCTATATCTGACAAAGGCCTAACATCTAGGATTTCTTTTAAGGAACTCAAATGTGCCGGGTGGGAAAAAAGCAGCCCCATTACAAAGTGGGTAAAAGATATGAATAGACACTTCTCAAAAGAAGACATATAAGCAGCCAACAAATACGTGAAAAAATGCTCAGTCTCACTAGTCATCAAAGAAATGCAAATTAAAACCACAATGAGATACCACCTAACTCCAGTCAGGATGACCATCAACAATAACTTAAAAAACAACAGATGCTGGAGAGGATGCGGGGAAAAGGGAACACTTATACACTGTTGGTGGGAGTGTAAACTAGTACTACCTCTGTGGAAAACAATTTAGCGATTTCTAAAAGAACTAAAAATCGACTCCTATGCAACCTTACAATTCCCCTACTAGGAATATACCCAGAGGAACTCAAATCACTTTATGAAAAAGACACCTGCACACACATGTTTACTGCAGCATTAGTCACAAATTTGCAAAAACATAGAGCCAATCATGCTGCCCAAAAGAGGACTGGGTAAAAAAAATGTGGTATATATACATGATGGAATATTACACAGCCATAAAGAAGGACAAAATTAAAAACTTTGCAGCAACTTGGATGAACTTAGAGTCTATAATACTGAGTGATCTACCACAGAAACAAAGAACCAAGTATCACATGTCCTCACTCATAAGAGAACCTTGAGTAACTATACTAATACTTTAAGCAAAGAATTAGCAGCGGTGGGAAACTGAGCCAGGGGAGGGGGACACACCTCATCAACAAGGGTACTTGCATAATGAATATTTGTATAACTAACCCTGAAGTGTACCCCATGTATTCAAAATTTTAAAAATAAATAAAAGATACCCCCATCACTGGTCCAATTCAGGGACTCAGGGTGTCTACCAGCTGGTGCTTTCTTGTCCTTCAGATTTTAGCTCAAACACTGCCCTAAATAACTCAATCAAAAGCAGTAATTCTTCAATATAACAGCCTATATTCTACAAAGCATGTAATTCAATAAACATCATCTTGTTTAAATGTTTCCTTGTTCATTCCCTTTGTCTTTCAATTAGAATATAAGCCACATGATCGTAAGAACTATGTCTTCCTTCTTCACAGCTGTTTCCATAGCAACAGAGCTATTCCCAGCACATGGTAACACTCAGTAGGATATCTTGCATGGGAAAATTAGGTATCCACTTGGGAAAAATAAATCTGGATCTCTGTCTCACACTATTCATGAAATTAAGTTCCAGACAGATTATGAGTTAAACAGAGATAATGAGGTAATATGAACAAAATGTTTACTTCTATAACACTGAGTTTGAAAATACTTCATTGAACAAGACAAAAAAATCTTGAAAATAACAATTTAACTACAAAGATCTAAAAATAAAATTCTACATGAAAATGTTCCAGGCCTCACATGGAAAAATATTTGCAACCCAGTACACTTAGCATTAAAATCTAAAACACATAAAGAGTTCCCACAAATCAATTAGAGAAAAGGTACAACACAAAAAACAGAAAATTGAACTGGAACACTCATGAAGAGAAATATAAATAATGAGCAACAAACATATAAAATGATTCCTACCCCTACTATTAATTAATAAATTATAAATTAAAACAATAATGATTTGACCAAAAGTTCAAGAGATAATATCCTTCAAAAATCAAAGACAATAGGGAATGTTCTGATTTTTTTTTTTAATAGTAGGAAATAGGTGTTTTCATACATTACTGATGGAAGTATACTTAGGTCAAGCTCATTTGAAACATAAATAGTAGTATCTAAACAATTTTAAATGTTGTTACCTTTAAAATAATAAATTCTTTTTCAGAAATTGTCATTAAATAAATACTCACATATGTGTACAAATATGCACATTTAAAAATCTTTAAAATGGTAAAAATTTGAAAGCTAAATCTGAGTTAAATTATATTTCAATACATGGGTTTATGAAAAATATGCAGCAATTAAAAATTAGCTAAATCTATAGACAGAGAGTGGAAAAAAGAAGTATACACACTTTAAGAAAGAAAAAATTGTATTAAAATTGTAATACTCAATATATACCGGCCCTCAAACACCTAGTTATACAAGGTACATACCTCAAAATAGTACTATCTACAATAAACCCACAGCTAACATCTCACTAAATGTACAGAAACTGGAAACATTTCCCCTGAAAACTGTAACAAGACAAAGCTGCCCACTCTCACCCCTCTTGTTCAACTTTGTGTTGGAAGTCCTAGCTTGGGCAATTAGACAAGAGAAGGAAATCAGGGGTATCCAAATAGGAAAAGAAGAAGTCAAGTTATCCCTCTTTGCTGATGATATGATCCTATATCCTGAAAATCCAAAAGAATCTGTCAAAAACCTGCTTGCACTGATAAAGGACTTTGCCAAAGTCTCGGGGTACAAAATAAATGTGCAAAAAACAGGTGCATTCCTATACACCAACAACAAGCAGGCAGAGACCCAAATTAAAAGCACAATCCCATTCACAATAGACACACACAAAATGGAATACCTTGGCATCTTCCTAACCAGAGAAGAAAGACCTTTACAATGAGAACTACAAAACACTGCTCAAAGAAATCCAAGAAGACACAAACAAATGGAAAAATACTCCACGCTTATGGATAGAAAGAAACAACATTGTTAAAATGTCCATTCTACCAAAGACAATCTACAGATTCAATGCAATACCCATTAAATTACCAACATCATTCTTCTCAGACCTGGAAATGACAATAAAGAAATTCATATGGAAACATAAGTGACAACGAATAGCCAAAACAATCCTTAGCAAAAGAAACAAAGCAGGAGGGATCACACTTCCAGACTTCAAACTTTACCATAAGGTTACAGTAATCAAAACAGTATGGTATAGGTACAAGAACAGGCATATAGACCAATGAAACAGAATAGAGATTCTGCACAGCAAAGGAAACCATCAAGAGAACAGGAAGACAGCCCACAGAATGGAAAAAAAAATATTTGCCAACTGTATATCTGACAAAGGCCTAACATCTAAGATCTACAAGGATCTCAAATGTGCCGGAAGGAAAAAAACAAACAGCCCCGTTAAAAAGTGAGTGGGCAAAAGACATGAATAGACACTTCTCAAAAGAAGATATATGGGCAGCCAACAGACACATGAAAAAGTACTCAGCCTCAATTATGATCAGAAAATTGCAAATCAAAACCACACTGAGATATCACCTAACCCCAGTAAGAATGGCCATCATTAATAAAACAACAGTAGGTGCTGGAAAGGATGCAAAGAAAAAGGAACACTTCTACACTGCTGGTGGGAATGCAAACTAGTGCAACCTCTCTGAAATGTTGTGTGGTGATTACTGAAAGAACTAGAAATTGACCTTCCATATGATCCAGCAATTCCCCTATTGGGAATATACCTGGAGGAACTCAAGTCATTCTATAAAAAAGATACCTGCACACACGTTTGTTGCAGCTCTGTTTACAATAGCAAAAATATGGAACCAACCATGTTGTCCATTGAAGGAGGACTGGATAAAAAAATGTGGTACATATACACAATGGAATATTGTGCAGGCATACAGAAAGACAAACATATGGACTTCACAGCAATTTGGATGACTTTGGAGTCAATCATACTCAGTGATCTATCACAGAAACAAAGAACAAGCCGGGCTTGGTGGTTCAGCCTGTAATCCTGCGCTTTGGGAGGCCAAGGTGAGTGGACTGCCTGAGCCCACGGGTTAGAGACCCACCTGGGCAACTTGGCGAGACCTCATCTCTTCAATAAGTCAAAAAATGAGCCGGGCGTGGTAGCGCACACCTATAGTTCCAGCTACTTGGAAGGCTGAGGCGGAAGGATTGACAGAGCCCAGCAGGTGGAGGCTGCGGTGGCCGGGAGCGTGCCGCTGCACTCCAGTCTGGGCAACAGAGTTAGACTTCAACTCAAAAAAAAAAGAAACAAAGAACAGAGTACCATATATTCTCACTCATAAGCAAACCTTGAAGAATTATAATACTATAAGAAAGGAATTGGCAGTAGTGGGAAACTGTCAGGGGAGAAGGGTAGGATTGGTAGTTGAGGGAAACTGCTAGTGGAGGGAGGGGCACGCCTCATCAACAAGGATACCTGCATAATCAATGCTTGTATACCTAACACTGAATTGTACTCCACATCTTTAAAATTTAAAAAATTTTTAATAAAAATTAAAAATTAAATTATATATATATACATATATATAGACCAATAACACAAGATGAATACAAGTCACATTTGACCTCTGTAATTACAAGAGGTGCTCAAAGTGGTCCCATCAGTGTCCAGACACTTCCAATTACAGCAAACTAAAAGTAACACAATAGATAACAGTGCTTAAAATGTGTATATATATTTTTGGCATCCCCAGTATATTGGCATGCAAAGACATTTTATGCCTATTGACAACCGAAGAAAAGAAAGTGATATGGCAATAAATGTTGCATGATTTCACAAATTTTTAAAAGACCACTGTATCTATTTGTGTAAAAAAGATGCATCTGTATATTGTAATGGAAATATTCAATATAAAGCCTGTATAAGACCTTTGTGCAAATTACAAAAAAGTTCCCCTTCCTCAAGATAGTTTACTTCTAGTTGTCAGAAAATTATAATGCTATTCTACTTTTATTAGAATAAGACATTTTACTGCTTTTTGTCAAAAATCTACCATGCCAAATATACAAATCTACATGTGTATAGTGTCTAGATGTAGCACTTTCTGCAGGTTATGCCTTGAAAAATCATACATTTAAATACTTAGAAAAAAAAAATTCTGCAAGCAACTCGTTAGACTATTAGTGTTCAGTACCTCTGGGGGAGAAAGTGGGAGTTGAAGTGAAGGTAAGGGATTGCATTCACATTTGCTTTCTTACAATTTGTCAATATTTGAATCTTTTATGATGAGACTATTCATGTATTATTTGGGTAAAATAAAAGACAATATGAAAGAACTAGTAAAAGCAACTAATTACCAAATATTTTGAAAAATCATTGTCTTCCTTATAAACAAGAAATAAACATTTAGAAAGTGAAACAGGGGAAAAGAATCCTATTTACAATGGTAAACAATTAGAAATAAATGTAACAAGAACTGTGAACACAACTATTCTATGACATAGCTATTTAGCTTATAGGTGCTTACTTAAGAGAAATGAAAATATGTATTCACAAAAACACTTGCATAAATATGTTTATACCAGCTTCATTCATGAGAAACCCAGACCAAAATCATCATAAATGTCCATCAGCAGGAGGATGTATAAAAAAATAATGTGGAATAAAAAGTATTTAATGATGCTTCTAATGAATAAAAAGAGCACACTACTAATATACACAATTGCATGGATGAACAAAAGAAGTCAGACACAAAGGAATGTAAAGTCCATAATTAAAAGTGATGATTAGCCAGGCTCGGTGGCTCAGCCTGTAATCCCGCGCCTTTGGGAGGCTGAGGTGAGAGGATTGCCTGAGCCTGCGGGTTCGAGACCCGCTTGGGCAGCAAGACCTCATTCCTACAATAAATCAAAAAAAATCAGCCGGGCATGGTAGCACATGCCTGTAATCCCGGTTACTGGGAAGGCTGAGGTGGAAGGATTGCCGGAGCCCAGCAGGGGAGGCTGCGGTGGCCGGGAGCGGCCACTGCACTCCAGTCTGGGCGACAGAGTGAGACTCCAACTCAGAAAAAAAAAAAAAAGTGATGATTGCATTAAGGTGAAGTTCTAGAACCCGCAACACAAATCTCTAGAGTGATAGCAGTGATTGCTTGCGAGGCATGGGGATTGATTGAAGGGGACACAAGGAACTCGATGGAATAAAGCCATGTTTTATGTCTTGATGAGTGTTGGTTGATTACATGAGCAGATACATTTGTTAAAACTCATCAAGGTATAAAGTTCAGATCTATGCATTCACTTCTGTTAATTTATCTCAGTAAAAAAATAAGATGAAATTTTAAAAAGAAAGAACTGTCAAGGATTACATAATGGGGGAGACGTAAGCAACTTCCCTCAAAGAAATATTAGATTTCGAGTTGGTTACAAAGAAGAAAAGAGGCAGAGACACAGTCAAAAGTTTTTCTTCCTGATTGCATAGTTGATTTCAATTCCATGTACATGTAAGACTATGAGACCTCTGTATGTTTAATAATAACTCTCGTAATAGCATGCCCTGGTAACCATCTTAGGCTCACTAGCAGGGGCTGTGTAGGCTTTTACGAATCTAGTTCACAGGACATCAACCAATTCCTGAGACACATCCACATCTACTACTTTCTAATGATGGCAGATGGCATTCTGCTGATAAAAATGCAAGACTTCAAGAAAGAAACTGCCAAATTTTACATAATCCATCTAGGAATTTGTAGAGTAAATAAATAAATAACAATAACATCAATGGGAGCAAAAATTAAGTAGGCATGCATTGATTTTACATAAATTTCCCAGCAGCAGAAAAGGGAGATTAGAAGTAAGAATATCATTTAGAAACCAGTGCAAAGGTACCTCCCTATCTATACATCACACAGCCGGAGCTAGCACTGGGGCTGCGCAGGGAATGGCAATGGCTCATTCCTATTCCCTGGTGGCTTTGGGGTGGCTCAGGAAGAGGCTAATGTAAACACCAGCTGCACAGACTTTGCTCTTCCCTCCTGTCCTCATCCAAATGCTTTGCACAAAAGCTGGCACAGAGATAACAATACCACGACTCTATCTATGAGAAAGCCTCAAATGGAAGGAAGTCACCCTTAGTTTTCAACCACCACCAAAAAAAGATCACTAAAATAAAAATATAAAAGTAAACTTTTTCATAGAAAACCTACAGTACTAGGGAGTTTGCCACCTAAAAGAGTAAAAGAAGAACATCTGAAAACAGGAGACAATACGAGTAGAGACTCTAAGCAAGAATCCCAGCCCTCCTGGGACCTATCCCACTCAGTTTCCCATCTCCCATACCCACTGCATGTCCTGTAGGTAGCCCCTTTTCATCCAGGTGCAGACATCACTTGGTTACTCCTGAAATACCTGCACAGCTGTACAAGTAGCTGATGCATATCAAATATGTTCTCTGCTCCCCGGGCTGACTAAAAGAAATGTCAGAGGAATTTCCAAGTATCAAGACAGAGCACAAACATATAACTTGACTGCTTCCCATTCCCCATTGCATTCCTGACCTCCCAAATTGCAACTAAAATTATCCATGAAACGTCAGAACACGGGGAAATTACATCAGAGAATTGAAAAAGAATGTCACTCACCATCTATTCAGCAAGTTCCAAGCACAGCAAGTGTTGTACTGTATATTATAAATGTTCAGCTACCTCTGCTAAATATAGAGAAGAAAGTATGAGATATGGTTTTCCTGGAATCCTCTAATGAACAGTTTGTTTAAAATCCATTCACCTGCTGTGAGCTTCTTGACAATCACCATGCATTCATACACGTAGCCTCTAATAATTCTTTATTGTCTCACTTTTCAAAGTAAACCCAAAGAGCCGGGAATGGTGGTACACATCTGTTGTCCCAGTTATTTGGGAGGCTAAGACAGGAGGGTCACTTGAACCCAGGATTTGAGACTGTAGTGTACTATGATCATACCTGTGAATAGCCAATGCCCTCTAGTCTAGACAACAGAGTGATAATCTGTCAAAAGAAAGAAAGAAAAGAAAGAAAGGAGGGAGAAAGGGAGGGAAGGAGGGAAAGAAAGAAGGAAAACCAAAGAATTGAAATTGAAAGCAAGGACTTGAATGATATTTGTCCACCCATGTCATAGCAGTATTACTCACAATAATTAAAACGGAGAAGAAACCAATGTCCATTGATGGGTGAAAGGATAGACAAAGTGTGGTCTAGACCTAGACATACAATGAAATATTATTCATCCTTGAAAATGAAATTCTGATACATGCTACAGCATTGATGAACCTTGTAAACATTATGTGAAGTGAAATGTCAGACACAAAAAGATAAATATTGTATGATTTCACTTATTTAATGTACTTTGAATAATCAAATTCATTGAGAAAGTAGAATAGTGGTTACGAGGGATTAGGGGTGGGGAAAATTGGGAGTTAGTGTTTTCTGGATACAGAGTTTCAGTTTGGTACAATGAAAAAGGGTTCTGGGGATAAATGGTAGTGATGTTTGCCCCAAAATGTGAATGTACTTAATACCACTGAATTATACACTCAAAAATGGTTAAAGTGGTAAATTTTGTATAATGTATATTTTACCACAGGAAAGAAAATGGCCAGCAAAATGTAACCAGACATTTGAAAATCCCCTAGTAGAAAGAAAAGCAAGCAAATATAAATAAGGAACCAGATCATGCAGAGATGACTCTAGGAGCATAAGAAAGATTTATATCTTTATCTGTATCTTTATCCATACCTTTAATGGAATGACAGAGATATTGACCCTGTGGACAACATACTGCAAAAAAACCAGTATACTATCTCAAAGAACTGTTAAAGAGCAAATAAAGACATTTTAGGAATCAAAATATTTGATAACCAAAATTTAATAATAGAATAAAAAGTTGAAGGAATATTCCATAAATGGATGAAAAGATCAGGAGGTAGAAAATAATAAAGAAAAGAGTATTTTCCAGAAATTATAATATCTAAATAATTAAACTTCCAAACAACAAAAAATAAGATAAAGGAAAGGAAATCATCAAAGGAAATAATATGAAAATATTCTTCATAATCGAAAGACCAAAATGTCCAGGTTGAAGGAGCCCATAAAAAACCCTGCATAATGAATAATTAAAAGCCAAACAAGTCACATCATTTTGAAATTTCAGAACCCCAGGGATTTTTTTTTTAAAGGTTTCAAAAGTATCCAGAGAGGAAAAACAAATAAATCACATACTAAGAATAACAAATCAGAAACACAATAAATCTCTTATAAATAACATTAGATGCTAGACTATAATGAATCAAAGACTTTAAAGTTCTGAGGAAAAACCTATTGCCTAGAATTTTATATTCCCTGAAACTATGCATTGAGTATAAGAGAACGTACATGTTTAAGACATATAAAGACTGAAAACTTTCTTTGCTCTGCAACTTTTCTTAGTTACCAAGGAAAAGGGAAAACACTAAATCTAACATAGGACATTGAAGAAGTCACAAGGTAACAACTGTGTTTTATGGTCTTTAGTGCGGGTTTAAATTCTGCAATTAGACTTTAATGTTTTTTTTTTTTAAATGTCTAAGCAACAATTGCTTTCATTACCTAATCTCCTCAATGAACCCTATAAAGTAAATATGATTTTAAACTCCACATGAATTAAAGGTTAGAGAGGCTGAATGGAAAGATAGGAACTTCTTCTTCGATACCATGAATTTGATAACAGTTGGATATATGGATTTGAAGCTTGGGATAGAGGTCTGGCTGGAGGCATAAATTTTATTTTTAAAAAGAAGGTATGAGAGGAGAATAAATCACCTATGGAAGTGAATACATTTTAAAAACAAAGAGCTGGAAACGATAAGAAAAACAATAATGAATAAGAGAATAGATCAGAACCAAGAGACTAGAAATTGTAATCAAAATCATATTAGAAGAAAGATCCATGACTTGTGGAAAAATTGGAAGCTACCAATAAAAAGGTTTTTGCTATGTAGCTGAAAAAATTAGTGAGCAGAGACCATGACCAAGAGCTGTCTTAGTTAAATTGTTATAAGAGAAAGAAAGAAAGAGAGACAGAAAGCCACACTCAAGAACATGTTTCCAGAGAGAAAATTCTGGTTACTATTAAGAGAACCAACCTCCCCCACTAATTTCATGCTTCCATGAGGAGGAATGTCTGTGAGAATAGCATTCCTGGACTTTTTCTCTACCTCCAGTGATTCTCAGCATAAAAAGAGAAGTAACTTACCTGACATTTGCATTTAAGAGAAGAAACTGAGCATGCATGGCTCAGCCCTTACCCCTGTCTGTCTGGTCAAATTCATCAGCTGTAGAAAGTATGCCTTTATGTTCTTACTGCCAGGTGGCAACAGTCCAGCCCTCAGGGTGGAGAAATGCAGTAGTGCCCACAACTATATCCCTGATTCTATCAAATTTAGGACATAGGGATTAGTAAGTTTCTTTGCCTTCAGATCTAAAACCACTTTTTCCCAATCAGCTTTAAGGTAATGCAGCTAACATTTTAATCTTCCTTTTTCTATCTTCTGTGTACTCAAGTTTATTCCAGAGGTTTTGTTTTTGTTTTTGTTTTTTTTTTAGTTGGAGTCTCACTCTGTCGCCCAGACTGGAGTGCAGTGGCCGCTCCCGGCCACCGCAGCCTCGACCTGCTGGACTCCGCTGCCCAGGCGGGTCTCGAACCCGCGGGCTCAGGCAATCCACTCACCTCAGCCTCCCAAAGGCGCGGGATTACAGGCTGAGCCACCGAGCCCGGCATATTCCAGAGTTTTTAACACTAATTAGTCCCAGCTTGGAAGGGAAAGAGGAAGTAACTTAAAGCACCAATGGTTACTCACAGAAGATTACCCATAAGATTAAATATGAGACAACAACAGCAAGGTTCACAAAGAACTGGTTCTTAGGCAAAATATTGCCCAAGTATGTGTTTTGCTTGGTGATTCTATTTGGTATATATAATGTTTTGAACGGCCATATAATTAGGCAGGCATATTTGATTGTAGCACATCTTCCTTTTAACTTGCCTCATGTTTAGGCTTCCTACATAATGGATGTAGAATTTAAGTGTGCTATCCCTGCTATAGTACAATGAATACAGAATCCAAAGTTTAATAGAATGTGGTAGATCTGTAAGTACCAATATGGCTAGATACCGATATAGCCCACCGTTGACTGAAAAAAACAAGGTGCAGAACAATGCATACAGTTCTTTCTAGAAGTAGAATATTTTAAGTATTTATGTTCTGAATTTCGTAATCATTTGCCCATGAATGCAAGACAAAAAGTCCCTGCCCTAACTGAGTTTACAGTCCAACAAGTGAGATAGATAACAAATCACATAAATGAATACATATGCAATGCAACAGGAATTGATAAATTAAGAATAAATGCATCAGACCAAAGATTTTCCCTCTCTTCTTGAGCTCTATAGAGCAGAACAACCACATGTGGTGAGGGAAAAACAATGCGGAGTAGAACTTTGACAAACTGTCAAACCACCTTACCAAATGACTGTATTGATTTATAACTCTACCAGCAGTAGGATCACAGATATATCTTCCCCTCACCTGATAGATTTTTTTAAATTGTATTGATTTTCATTTCCCCAATTAATTTGTGATTTGCTTCTCTATGTTCTTCGCCAGTTTTTCTATTGGATTGTCCAGCAGATTCATATTTGTCCTTCTCAGACCCAGTTTCTGGTTCCAAGTTTTTTAGTCTCCCTGTGTTGCTTTTTCCATAGAGCTCTTACTGGAAAGTATACATAAAGCTCTCCTCAAACAAGTATGATTTAATCACCCAACTTGCATTTAATGCCTACTCAAGACCCAATTAGTTATCTCCACAACAATATCTTATCTAAGTCAACATATAGAAAGGTAAGTTGTAGTATCCTCATTTCACAGAGGATAAGTAAAAGTCTCATAGATAATAAATGTCTTACTTCAAAGTCCCCCCACAAATAATTACAGAAGCCAGGTCTCAAAACCCTGTCTGTAGATCTCTAAAGTGGTGCTCATCTCCCATCAACAGATTCATTGTTAGACTTATAGCCCGAAAACTACTCTGCTACTGCACTGACTATTTCAAAGTTCAACTAAACAGATCAGTGCTAGACGCGACTCACATATAAGAAACTTGTGCGTTGTCTACAGATCTTCTTAGCTCATCTTCCACCCCCAAGCCAAGCTAAGACTGTTTCATCTCTGAAAAAGCAAGGTCTTTCTTTCCATCCAGGTTCTAGGTCCAACTTCTGAATTCTAGGCCTTAAATTTCTCTCAATACAACTTGATATTAGTGCAGTTTATTTTCATTAAATGGTCTTCAATTATTTATTCTTTTAAATGACATAAAACTAGACAAAATATCTAAGAGAAATATTTCTAGATTTTCCTATTTTTACTTCTGTACAAATATTCACTTAAACATCACATGTTTAAAACCAAATTACATATCAATTACGCAGGTTCCAGACAAATGGTGGTTACTCTTATATCATGTAAAGTTTAACATTACAGACTCCTAAAACAATGAAGCTAGAAAGAATCACAGAGTTCACCCAACCCAGGGATGACCAGAAGGGTCCGTAACTGGAAGCAGGGGCCAAGAAAACTGGAGTTACATACAGGCTCTCAGACAGCAGCACTGTGCTCCATTAGTAATGCCTGCCCTGGAAAGCTGAAGGAACTCAGACCTTAGGAGCAGTTGCTGGAAAATGCTGATTCAAAAGGAACACTGAAGCATCACTAGGATAAACTAGTTAAATATAATTTGTTCCACTCCCACCAAAGCAGATGGCACTCTACAATAGAACTTTTAAAAGCACATCTCTGGTGAGGTCTTTTGTAACCTGCTCCTGCAATCCCAGTTATAATTTTCAGTCTATCTTTATTTTTATTGTTTCCCTTTGTGGTCTATGTAGTGAAGAGTAATTTCTCTCATGTATGGATATTTTTTAAATTTTTTATGTTAGTTTCAAGAGGTACATGTGCAGGTTTGTTACATGGGTATATTGTGTGATTGTGAAGTCTGGGCTTCTATTAAGTCTGCCACCCAAAAGGCAAGTATGGTACCTAATGAGAAGTTTTTCTATCCTTGCAACCCTCTCTTTAGGATCCTCCAGTACCTATTACTCCCATTTTTATATCCATGTGAACCTAGTGTTTAACTACCACTTTTAAGTGAGAACATATGGTATTCAGTTTTCTATTTCTGTGTTAATTTTCTTAGAATACTGGACTCCAGAGGCATCCACATTGCTGCAAAGAACATGGTTTCATTCTTTTTTATGGCTGCCTAGTATTACATGATATATATGTACCATATTTTCTTTATCCAGTCCACAGTTGATGGATATCTAGATTGGCTCCATGTTTTTGCTACTGTGAATAGTACTATAATAAGCATACGAGTGCAGGTGCCATTTTGGTAGAACAATTTTTCTCCTTCGGGTATATACCTTGTAGTGGGTTGCTGAGTCAAATGGCAAATCTATTTTTACTTCTTTGATAAATCTCCAAATTGCTTTCCACAGGGCCTACACTAGCTCACATTCCCACCAAGAGTGTAGGAACATCCCCCTTTCTCTACAATCTCACCAACATCAGTTGCTTTTGACTTATTAATAATAGCCATTCTAACTGGTGTGAGATGGTATCTCATCATGGTTTTGATTTGCATTTTTCTTATGATAGTGATGTTAAACATTTTTTCACATGTTTATCGGCTGCTTGTAGGTCTTCTTTTGAAAGTGTAGAAAAAGAACAAAGCTGGAGGCATCATATTATCAGACTTCAAACTTCACTATAAGGCTACAGTAACCAAAATAGCATGGTACTGGTGCAAGACTATTATAGGAACAGAGAGCAATGGAACAGAATAAAGAACCCAGAATAAGGCTGTTGACCTACAACCAACTGATCTTTGACAAAGTTGAAAAAAATAAACATTGGAGAAAGGACACCCTACTCAATAAATGGTGCTGGGAAAACTGGCTAATCAGAAGAATAAAGCTAGACCCCTTTCTCTCACCATATACCAAAATTAACTCAAGATAGATGGAAGACTTAAGTGTAAGACCTCAAACTGTAAAAATCCTAGAAGAAAGTCTAGGAAACACTCTTCTGGATATCAGCGTAGGGAGTACAAATGCAGTACAAGCAAAAATTGACAAGTGGGACCTAATTAAACTAAAGAACTTCTACTCAGCAAGCTAAAGAGCTTCTACAGAGCAAAAGAAACTATTACCAGAGTAAATAGACAGCCTACAAAATGGGAGAAAAGATTTGCAAACTATGCCTCCAACAATGGTCTGATATACAAATTCTATAAGGCAGTTAAACAAATAAGAAAAAAATAGCTCCATTAGATAGTGGGCAAAATTCTCAATATAAAAATCTCATGTATAGTGCCTTATTCTCAGGAGGACTTTGTTTTATAAACTATCTCTTATAAGTTGTAATATAACTCTCAAGAAGTAGACTAAGGAAACCTGAAGAAACAACAAAAACACACAAAAGAAAATATTATAGGGAATGTTTTTCAGTGATTCTGCTTAGCCTTGTTGAAGTAAATTAGCAAATACAATTTTTATTAATAAAAATTGTTTTGCTTTCAATCTGTCCCTCAATAAACAAATATTGAACACATTTGTAATATTGGTTTGGATGAAGGCCAATTAGCTCGGGATACCCACATGTCACCATCTGGCCCTAATGCCGGGTATGAGAGAGAATGTATTAAGTTTATGCATAAATTCATAGTGTTTGTTTTTGCCATGACAACACTGCAGTGTTGGGAGTTTGTTTATTGTTTGTCATTTGCAGTGACAATGTTGTTTTTGTGAATATGCCTTGAATTTTGCATATTTGAAGAAAGTTAGTGCTATTTGTGGACTAAAGAAGATGGAGTGTCAAGTAAAAAACAAAACAAAACAAGAAAACAATGAACACTTCCGATATATTCTTCTGTCTGAGTTTTAACAGGGAAGTAATGGCAACAGAGGTGGTTCAAAACGTTTGTGCTGTGTACAGGGTGGATATCATCAGGGAAATCAGGACAAGAAAATTATTTTGTCATTTCAAAGACAGTCACTTCGACCTAAGTAATTCTCCACATTCGGGAAGACCACTGGGCTTGGATGAAGAACATTTAAAGCAGTGAAAAACGCTACGAACTTATGAATCAGCCCATACAGTTTATATAGTTATTGTTTTTAATTTCACCCAAACTCTGCATTTTATGGAGAAGGAAACTGAGGCTCAGTTATACTGAACCATTTATCTATAAGTATGCAACTAGTCAATGATGGAGCCAGGGTCATAATTGATGCTGAGCATAATCCAGAAAGACATTACCCCAAATGCCATAATCCTGAATGTTGAAATCCTGAAAGCTGAACTCTGGGAAAGGGATTAGTATGTTTTCAGTTGTATGCAAGTTGCATCACCTTAAGCAGAACTATTACCTTGGAATTGCCTTCATTTGGAAATGAAGTATGGTTTAATAAGATCTGTAGGGGTGCCAAGTTGACAAGGAGTGATTTAGGTGTTAACTTGATTGGGTTAAAGAATACTTAGAAACTGAGTAAAGCATTATTTTGGGTGTGTCTGTGAGAGTGTATCCGGAGGAGATTATTAGTATGAGAGTCTGAATGGACTAGTTGGGGAAGATCTGCCCAAAATGTTGGTGGACACAGTCCAATCTGCCAAGGGCCTAGAGAGAACAAATATAGAAGGCAAATCCATGTCTCTCTCTGAGAGCTGGGACTGACTTTTCTTCAGCCTCTTTGGACATCAAAAATTTGATTCCATGAAAGTACATTATTACAATATTGCCTTTGTGAGTAAGCATTGTGTGAGTTGTAAAAACATTGAAACTTCCTCAATAAAGGAAGAGATGCCCATTTGTATATATGCATTTGTGAAAGACAAAATTTCTCAATATCTCACCTCCTTGGGCAACTGTGTATGTGGTGATGACTCATCACAGTTTTTTATCCATCACATCAAAAGATTTAAGTTGTCCCTCATGGTATTTCAGATGACTGCAGCTATAAAGCTGGGTACACAAAATTACCAACTATAGTGATATGCATTTATACATTTGGCTTTTTTACCTATTATGAATAGGGTTCATCTGCTCATAACTCTTAAACCCAAGCAACTGTTGTTAGTATACCTGTTTATGCTTGCAAACACATATTGCCTATTTTATGGCGTAAAGTGACCTGTGAAGTGTCCTGTCTTATTTTTGTGTCTCTCAAATAAACCCCCTTTTAAAAATATAAATAAATATATGTTAAATAATTTTTTTAATTATTTTTTCAAGAGAAGTATTTTGGGGATTTTTATCTTTTGAGATTATAATTTTCAGGATTTCAACATTCAGAATTATGATGACTGTGTCTTTCAGATTATGGCCCAAACCCATTTGTAATCTATTTCTTCTGCATGCTGGCTTAGCACTGTTATCCCTAGCTCATTGTCCCACAAGTTGACATAGGTTCAGGAGACTCAGAATTAAAAGAGTACAGTCTTGGGTGGTGCTAAATTGCTCACAGCCTGATGGGAGATCAGACATGCAAACTAACATCTGCAGAAGACCCTCAACCTTCCTGAGGGATGCATTCTAAGATCTTGTAAAATCTTCAGACTCACCATTGCTTGTAGACCCCCTCACTCCCCATCAGCACTGAAAGTCAACTTTCTTTCTAAAGTCTTTTTTTTTTTTAAATCAGGGTTTCATTTTGTTGCTCAGACTGGAGTGCAGTGACATATCAGAGCCCACCACAGTCTCAAACTCCAAGGCCCAAGTGACCCTCCCAAGTAGCTGGGACTACAGTTGTGCACCACCATGCCCAGCTTTTTTTTTTTTTTTTTTTTTTTGTAGAGATGAGCTCTTGCTATGTTGTCCAGGCTGGTCTTGAACTCCTAGGCTCAAGTGATCCTTCCACCTCAGGCTCCCAAAGTGCTGGGATTAAAGGTGTGAGCCACCACACCTGGTCTGAAATCTTTATTTTTTTTCCACAAAGACGCATATTTTTAACATTCCATGAGATTTACTGCATACAGATCAATAGAGATTCACAAAATAATCCAACCTCATTTCTGCCTTATGGTCTTTCCGTTTGCTGTTTGCTCTGGTAGGAATAGCACCTCTCCTCCATCTTCAAACGGCTGACTCTGTCTTATTATTGCAAGTCTCCCTTCTTAATTCATTTTTAATTATAGTAAAATAGACATAACATAAAATTTGCCATTTTACTGTTTTTGAGTGTATAATTTAGTAGCATGAACAACATTGAGAGTGTTGTATAACCTTCACCACTAACTCTTTCCAAAAAAGAAACTCTGTACCCATTAAGCAATAATTTCCCATTCCCCAGGCTCTCCAACACTTGGTAACGTCTATTCTACTTTCTATCGCTATGAATTGCCTATTCTAGATATTTCCTATAAGCAGAATCATACAATATGTGTCCTTTTGCAAAGCTTACTTCATTTAGTATAATGTTCTCAAGGTTCATTCATGTTGTAGTATGTGTCAGAATTTTCTTCCTTTTTAAGGTTAGATAATATTCCATTGTATGGATATACCACATTTTGTTTATCTATTTATGTGTTGATGGACACTTGGGTTGTTTCCCCCTTCGGCTATGATGAATAAGGCTACGGTGAGGCAGGTCTCCCTTCCAGGGTCAACCTCTCTCCCTTCTTCCCACTTTCCATCACATCACTCTGTTTTACTTTTTTCATAGCACATATCACCAAGTAAAATTAAATTATTTGTTCATCTTTACCCCCTCAGCCTCCTTCCTAAAGTACAGTCCATGGGAACAGAGAACCTTTTTATTCATCACTGTATCTCCAATTTGGAGTTCTGGTATGGAGGCTGACACATCATAGTTATTCAAAAAAACATTTATTGACTGAATTAATTTTTAAAATGAGATGCAAAGACTAGGCAGGTGACCTCATCATTAACTGCTAACTAACTGTTGCCCTCCTATCAAAGAGCAATTCATATGGATTTATACCTTAGCAAGATGAAAAATTGCTACCTATCATGGGTCCTTGGTATGTGATGCATAAAGTATAACTCAAAATGTTAAATCCTCAGTGCCAAGGATCTACTTCATTGTATGACTGAAAGTTGCTGTGATGGTGATGTGAGCAAAGGATCCGAGACACAGAAATGTCAGTGAGTCAAAGAAGTGAGATGAATAAAGGAAAAAGCCTTTGCGTAGCTCTCTACACTGAAGGAAAGGCAGCTCATGTCTTCCTATACAAGGAGAAAATTTCACTACATAATTGGCCCTGAGAGGCAGAGGGGAACATGGTCCAACCTTAAAGTCTGTGCCATCTGCTTCCTTGACCGCTCCCAAAATAGTCACCTGATTTAACAGGTCTCTCCTCATCCCCAAAGATGAGGCCGCACATCTCTCTAAAAGAGACCTCTTCTGTCTGATCTCTGCCCCGAGGGATTGTAGAGAATTTCAGTCAGTGTACATTGATCCCATTACTTCTTAAGACATGGATATTTCCTGGGGCAGAGAGATAATTCAGTTCTGCTCCTTTCCAGCACACAGGCACAAAACCATAATATATAATAAATTATGTCAGATGTGGCTCTATTCAGCTCAGTATTCTGTCACTGATACCAGGAGCAAGGAATATTTTGTAAGTGACTCTAGTATTTTTTCCACCTGACACAGAAGCCACATTCTGTGCTCACCTCTCTCCCTCTCCACAAAGTCCCACTGTGTCCCTGAGTCCTGCTCACCCTTTCTCTCTGGACCACTTGCATATCATCCTCACTGGGTCCACTCAGCTTTAGGGTCTGTGTTGGGAATGAGAGACCATGATGGATGACCACTGCCCTCAGGGACTTTTCCATGAAGCAGGAGAGGTAGAAAATAAATCAGTAACCACAAGACACTCTGGTAAGTTTTAATTAGAGTTTGTTATTAAGCTCTTTGAGAATACAAATGAATGAAGGGTGCCAGAGAGACCTGACATTTAATTTGGATCTTGAAAGTGAGTAGAAGGTCACCAGGTTAGAAGGGTAGAAAGTCCAAGAAAGAGCATGTGCAGAGAAACAGAGGATTAAAATATGTATAGTGAATAGTGTGCTTCAGTGTGGGGAAACTGAGGAACGAGAAGTAGATGGAAATGGAGCCAGAGGGGCAGACTGGAAACAAATTGCAAACTGTCTTCTCATGCAGGCTAAGGGCTTGGACTTTATCTTGTTGCAAACTGAAACCTAACAAAGGTTTTCAAGAATTGTGAGACCAAATTGACAAGTGTTAACCCCAATCAGATGAACACACAAGGGAGGGAGAGACATCAGTGATGCATGCTTCCAAGTGCTGGTAGCCAGCTTGGCCAATTTAGTGGGAGCAGGAGAATGCTAGCACATTGATAGAAAAGGAACAGAGACAGTGAACATAGAAAATGATGGGAGTGAATGATATTATTGCTGAAGAATATGTAAAGTGGAATAAGATAGGTAAGCACAGAGATACCAGCAGAGGGAAAGAAGCCGAAAGGGGCAATGGAAGAGAAAGGTAAGAAGGAAGAGAGCTCAGAAAGAACATTGACATGGAAGTCCAGAGAAGAAAATTAGTATTAACAGTCACATGCTCCACCAATGTTAGATAGCCTGAGGTCTGAAGGTGGTGACAGAATTTGGGAATTAATAAGTGTTCGATGGTAGGAATTTCAGTTTTAGCACAGAGTAGTAAAAAGAAGCTGGATTGTCATAGGTTGAGATTTGAATAGGAGGAGAGGGACGTTCTCAGCTGTGGCTGACATTAGACTTACTTAGGAAACATTTGAAAATGCAAATGCCTGGATCCCAAACCTAGAGATTCTGGCTTAATTGTCTTGGGATAATTAAGAATAAGCATGGGGATTTTTAAAAGCCTCCCCCCACCCCACCACCCCACCCCGCCCATAGAATTTGACAAGGCAGAGAAGGCCAAGGACCACTGGAAAAGAGCAAATACAGAAAGGCAATGAAGAAGAGAGAGATCTGCAGGGCAGATCTTGAAAAGCACGCAAAGTCAAAAGATAAGGGGGAAAATACGTGGAGGAGAAAAAGAGGACAGAATTGTGTACAGGGAGAAAGTCTGGAGAGAGAAAGAAACAGTAAAGATGTAAGAGAATAAATTAAATTTTTCCTCAAGAAGAAAACAAAAGGCAAAGGGTCAGCAGTACTGATGCAAAGGTTAACTTGGGTGATGAAAAATAGCTTCTTCAGACATAATCATGAAGGAAGTAAAGATAGGTAAAAATATGGACAAATTTAGAAGTAGAAATTTAGAAGGGGAATGCATGAGATAAATCACCTCTGATGACCTCTGCGTTCTCTGAAGAGCCTCAGCTGGGCATATGCTGGGAATGGGGAGGGTGACAATAGTTGGGTGGAGTGAGGGGAGCCCAGGGGCAGCCACTGAAGGGAAAGGAAGAGAAAGTCAACAAGAGGTAAATAGAAAATGACTGAGCAGTGCTGGCAGCCCAGCTGAAGCCGGGAAGCTCATAAATTTGTGATGGAACCAATTCAGCATGGTAATGTGATTTTTCTCTAGCATCGGAGGACAGAGAGGGGAATAAACAAGCAGTTGGATTGACACAGCATCGGGGATGGAAGGGAGGCACAGCTGGAAGGACAAGGAGATGAGGAGGATGGGGGCATGGATGAGCGTGTCCTTGCAGGGATGGGTGATTAAATCTAGTTAAAGAAGAGGAGAAGGACAAGGCCAAGACAGGACTGACAGCCTGCAGAATCAGGTGCCAATTATATCAGAGCAAATTTTTAGGTATAAAACTCTATTGTGCGCCTTTGGGAGGCTGAGGTGAGTGGATTGCCTGAGACCACGGGTTCGAGACCCGCCTGGGCAACTTGGTGAGACCTCATCTCTACAATAAATCAAAAATTAGCCGGGCATGGTAGCGCACACCTGTAGTTCCAGTTACTTGGAAGGCTGAGGCGGAAGGATCGCCGGAGCCCAGCAGGTAGAGGCTGCGGTGGCCGGGAGCAGCCACTGCACTCCAGTCTGGGTGACAGAGTGAGACTCCAACTCAAAAAAAACTCTATCGTTCTAAGTTTGACTAGGTATAAGTCAGGACTCCCCAGAGAAAAAGGATCAATAGGGTTGTGTATATTTATACATATACACATATATAATAAATTATATAAGAACATTTATAGTGAAGAACATTTATAATAAATCATAAATATAATTCATAACAAAGAACAAATTGTATATATATGATTTATTATATACATATATATGATTTATTATAAAGATACAATATGGAGGATGCAAAGTTCCATGATCTGCCATCTTCAAAGACCCAGGGAAACCAAGAGTGTAAATTTCAGTGTAAGTCCAAAATTGAGCGCTGATGGTGTTAAGTCCCATTCCAAATGTAGAAGACCAGAGTCTCAGCTCAAGGAATCAGGAAGAGAGAAATAGAGAATTCAATGTTCCTCTGATTTTTTTTTTCAGTTTTGGCCCTCAACAAGTTGGATTATGCCCGCCCACATTGGGAAGGGCAAGCTTCAACTGCTTTATTCAACCCACAATTTTTTTTTTTTTTTTTGAGTTGGAGTCTCACTCTGTCTCCCAGACTGGAGTGCAGTGGCTGCTCCGGGCCACCGCAGCCTCAACCTGCTGGGCTCCGGCAATCCTTCCACCTCAGTCTTCCAAGTAGCTGGAACTACAGGCGCGTGCTACCATGCCTGGTTAATTTTTGATTTATTGTAGAGATGAGGGCTCACCAAGTTGCCCAGGTGGGCCTCGAACCCATGGGCTCAGGCAATCCACTCACCTCAGCCTCTTAAGGCGAGGCTTCAACCCACAATTTAAATGCTAATCTCTTCCCTCACAGACACACTCAGAAATAATGTTTAATCAGACATCTGGGCATCCCACAGCCCTTTAAAACTGACACATAAAACTAACCAACACAAGCTTGATAACAGTAGTTCTTCATGTAACCCTTGGATGTATGAACCAGACATCATGCTAAGAGTTTTACATGTATGGTCTTACTTAGTTCTCTCTCTCTCTCTCACTTTACAGAAGAGTACTACAGTTCAGAAAAGTCAAATGACTCTGAATTTCTCTGATTCTAAGGTTCATGTCCATGATTGTCTGATCTAACAAGGTTGCAGAGCTAGATTTTGGGCATATGGATTTTGTAGGATGAGTCACCCCATGCAAAGAACAAGATATAAGAGATGGCAGCAAGCCAGGCTCGGTGGCTCAGCCTGTAATCCCGTGCTTTTGGGAAGCTGAGATGAGTGGATTGCCTGAGCCCACGGGTTCAAGACCCGCCTGGGCAGCAAGACCTCATCTCTACAATAAATCAAAAAATCAGCCAGGCGTAGCACATGCCTGTGATTCCAGCTACTTGGAAGGCTGAGGCGGAAGGATCGCTGGAGTCCAGCAGGTCGAGGCTGCGGTGGCCAGAAGCAGCCACTGCACTCCAGTCTGGGCGACAGAGTGAGACTGCAACTCAAAAAAAAAAAAAGAGATGGCAACAGAAGTGGATTTGTGAAGTGAATGGAAGTTGAATCATTAAAACTAGGTCAGAGCAATCTGCAGTTGGAGAATGAAATGGTTCATCTACAAGGATGATGAAGTTGTGTCAGAGACTCAGAAGTCAGGGACCTCAGAGACCACAAGGGAAATTTAACTTCCCAGAAGGGATCACATAAAGAAGAACCAGCCTAAAACCAGCTGGAATAAATGTTTAAGGGCCAGGGACACTGAACCTTAGCAAAAAGTGACAACTCTCCTTTTTCAGGGCTCCCAGTGTGGTGAGGGTCCCCAAAACCACTCTCGGGATTAATGATTCATTAGAAAAGCTCACAGAACTCAGAAAAGCTGTTATACTTATGGCTATGGTTTATTACAATGAAAGGCTATAGATTCAAATCTGCAAAGAAAATAGATACCTGGTGTGGAGAAACCAGTTGCAAACCTCCAGTTGCCTTCTCTCAGGGGTATAGCACAGAGGACTGAGTGCTTTCAGCAATGGTGTGTGATAGCACATACAGTGTATTGCCAGTCATGGAACCTCACTCAAACTTTGGGCATAGATTGGCCTTAGCTACTCAGTCCCCAGCTTCTCCAGATGTCAACTGATACAGCATGGTCTAAGATCTCAGGTAAACAAAAGCAGCAATTCACCATAAATCACATTATTAGCATAAACGATTGGTCATGGTGAGATGGACCCACATACACAAAGATGTTCTGATCAGGCAGGATATTCCAACAGCTTAAAATTCTCTCCAGTCAAAAGCAAGTCACTTATTTGGAGTGTGCACTGTTTGAGCACACAGTGTTGTCTGAGTTAACCCTTTACTGTACCAGTGCCAGAGATCTGAATGGACCAGATTTGTGATGCCTGAGACCCACTCTCAGACTCAGAACATCAAAGATTCCTTCAGGGAACAGGACAACCCAGTCACTTGAAGGTAAACCTTTCTTTAAAGTTAGGATGTCATCCTTTGAGTTTGTGGCTATTCAACTTGAGTCTCTGAGGCTGATCCAAGAAGTTTCATATTTTAGAACATTCTTCATTCTCTCTGTTCAAGGCTCGACTCTCCCAGTTACCATCAAGAGAAGCAAACAATCAGACAACTCTAGTGACCAACCTAGGGGAAAGAATTCAGAAGAAGCTTCTGATACTCATTAGGCCATTACAAACACCGTGAAATAAAAACCAGAAGATTCCCTCTCTATACCATGTGCTAAGATCATGTTTTTGGGAGCCCTGTAGCTAGAACAGCTTCTTGCTTCAAGCAGCAAGCTGAGGAAACAATCAGGAAGCTACTGGTGAGCTTTGGTCTGAGATTGCCTTTCTTTTGTACCAACAGAGCACAATAAGCAATACTTACCACATTCTCCTGGGAGCACAGGCTAATAAAGATTTAGACTAGAGATGAAGATAGATAAAGACAGAGAGAGATTAGAATGAATTTTTTTTAAGATAGCATTTCTATTGCTCACTTGCGTTCTAATATATCTCTTGAGCAGGGAAGAAAATAAATGAATCCCTTATACCAAGTATTCTAGGCCACAGACAATGCTCAGCTTGTCCTTTCCCTTCTGAAGCCCACTCTATGATTTGTGAGCACCTCCTGTTTGATAATTCACTATGAGTTATCCCTTTGTGGAGGAATACTCTATTAGAAATCATCCACAGGAGTTTTGCTCAGTAAATCCTCTTCTCCTACGTTTTATTGACCAATAGTGAGACCTTTCTATTCCAACTGCCCTTGGGGAAGATTGTCATAGCAGCAGAAAAGGGGGGAAAAAATTTATGTTCAGCATTTGTATTTCAAGTGAACATCTGAACTCATGGCAGAGACAGAAGTTTGAAAGGAAAAAAAGGAGTTTGGAATTCCAGAGCAGAGCCCAGAAAGACTCAGGGCATAAAGTTTATTTAGAAAAAGTTGGCAAAAAGAACCCATGATAAGTTAGAACCAGTTTTTGCTACCCCTCATACTACATTAAAATCTCCAAAGATGGAAAGAGAAGGAAACCAGGAATGGTCCTGAGAGAGGACTCTGTGTCCTGCTCCTCTGAGTTCAAGTCTATAGTGTTGGGGAAATCCATACATCCAAGAACAGAAGAAGCCAATATTTATCTGCTGAGCAGGACTTAGAAAAATAAACAAGGTCTTAGAGTTCTTCATCTCCATCCCACCATGGAGCCACAGTGATGGAAAATTGGCCTGAAGGGTCCAGGGAAATGAGCTTGACTTCCTAGGCCCCACATGGTAAGATTAGAGGTCAGATATTTCCCATTCAGTCTTTAGGGGTGATGAGCCCTCATGCCTCCCAGTCTCCTTGTGGGGGAAAAGATGAGAATTCAGGCATCCCAAAGGAGGCCAGGAAGGATGGGCTGTGACAATGGGACCAAGCCGTGGTAGTAAATGCTGAAGAGAAGTGATAGCCAAGAACCAGAAGTCACTCACAAGGGTTTCCCAGTACCCAAGTCTCCTGGAAATAGGTACAACCCTGGAGGAAAGGGGGAGACTGTGAATTGATGGAGCAAATCCTGAACTCTTTGGTTTGCCTTGTTTCCACAAAATGACTACATTTCCACTGCCAGTGGTATAGAACTGGAGCTAAATATCAAATTCAGTTATAGAAATAAAATGACATTTGCCCTTTATTTTTGCAAACCTGAATTTGAGGTCTATGAAATGGGCACTTGCCAGATTTTAAAATCCTAGAAGCTCAGAGATATGAGAATAGATACATCAGTAGTAACGGCAGAAGCAACAGGATTTTGTTAATGTTGTACCTATAAATGCTAGGTTTTTTAAATAGAAATTTGGGATGTATTGCTCTGACCATGGGGCCCAATAAAAAGGACCGCTCTCAAAAGCATGAAAAGCACGTGCCTAGGTCCTTTTCTTTTTTCCATCAAGCGCACAGCCATTCCTGACCAGGCAAATTCAGTGACCATGCATTTCAAAAGGTAGGGCATGTGTGCAACTCCTAGGTATGTGAAATTGTCTCAGAGACAGAGACTAGGCACCAAATCCAAACTCTTTAGTATGGTAAACATCTGGCCTTGCATCTTGAGTTAAATATGGATTCTCCTCCAGAAAGAGTGACCAGGACCTGGAAGCTTGTGCTCCCATCCATCAGTCATTTTGTGCACATAACTCTAGAGTCCTATTTTCCTGGCCAGACCTCTTGAGGCTTCCCAGCAGCACTCTGGTCATAATGAGTACTGATAAGCCTCTAAACCTTCCATGTCCTCCTACCTCTGGGCCCTTGCACACACAGGCTATCTCCTTAGCTTGAATTGTCCTCCCCATTCTTAATGGCTTGGCTACTCCTATTTATCCTTCATTTCTCTGGTTGAACTTACCTCTTTGTCTTAGTCAATTTGGGCTGCTGTACAAAATACCATATAGTTTATAAACAACAAAAACTTATTTCTCACAGTTCTGGAGACTGGGAAGTTCAAGATCAAGGCACCAAAAGATTCAATTTCGATGAGGGTTCACCCCCTGGTTCACAGACTATGCCTTCTGGTTGTGTCTTCACATGATGGAAGGAATGAGGGGTCTCCCTCAGGCCTCTCTTATAAAGGATGTAATCCCATTTCATTTAGAACCAATTTCTTTTAGGCATAATCACCTCTTAAAGGCTCCACTTCTTAATGCATTGGGGATTAAGATTTCAATATAAAAATTTGAGGGGAACACAAACACGCATACCAAAGAACTCTTCCAGAAAGCCTTCCTGAATTTTCCCAGAGTGGTATCATTGCCTTTCTCATGAATTTCCATGGCACCCTGAATCTTTACCAGTTGTAGCTATATTTAGTTATCTGTTTACTTATCCATCTCCTCCACTAGAATGCCAGCTACTTGAGGACAGAGACATATCTTGATCATCATTGTTTCCCCAGAGCCTAATACAGTACCTGGCAACTAGAAGATGCTCAATAAATATCTGTTATCTCAACAGGGTTAATGACTTATTAGAAAGGGAATAGTTTTGATCTGGACTATTTTAGAAAATCCAGGTTGATCATCCCACATCCCTAAGGGAAATGATCCCAAGAAAATAGACTTGAGACTCAGAGAGTTGTGGCCAAAGAATTTTTCCTCACTTGTTCCCGGGGTGGAAACTACTACTTTGAGCAGCAATGTTACAAGTCTGGTTCTTGGAGAAAGAAAAATCCCCCAGAGTGATTAACTCAATCAGCAAACAGCCACTGCTTCTGAAGGGTCTGTTTGTGCCAGCTTCAGGAGACAGAACCTCAGCATCTCCATCCCTGAAACTACTGTTCAGTCTGGGTTGTGGGGGTTGACTATATATGCAGCCCTCAGGGGGCTCCTCTATGCTTGGGGTCTCTTCTTATGAATGCCCTGAACAGAAAGACTCACTGGGAACTTTCCCAATGGGAGGCATCTCCACATGGAGCATCTGATTTAATCCTCACAAAAACACTGTGAGATAAAACCGTTATTCTCAGATTTATGGAGGTAAAAAACCAACACTCAGAAAGGTTAAATAACTTACTTAAGGTCACAGTTAGTCAGAGGGTGAGTTATTCTTGAGGAAAAAATAGCCGGGCTTGGTGGCTCAGCCTGTAATCCCAGAGCTTTGGGAGGCTGAGGTGAGAGGATTGCCTGAGCCCGCGGGTTCGAGACCCACCTGGGCAACTTGGTGATACCTCATCTCTACAATAAATCAAAAATTAGCCGGGTGTGGTAGCGCATGCCTGTAGTTCCAGTTACTTGGAAGGCTGAGGCGGAGGGATCGCTGGAGCCTCGCAGGTCGAGGCTGCGGTGGCCGGGAGCAGCCACTGCACTCCAGTCTGGGTGACAGAGTTAGACTCCAACTGAAAAAAATAAAAAATAAAAAATAAAAACACCTCCTTCACATAGCTGTTGTTTTTTTTACACCACTGTGGCAAAAAGAAAAAAAAAGCAGTACTCCACTACCTATTTTCAAAAGTATTGGGTGAAACCCCTCCCCCAACACACACACACACATATACACACTATTAAGTGTCCAGCAGGTGATAATTGGTGTGGCTACATCATGAAAGAACAAGAGGAACTATGAAATTCTCCACTATCTAGGAAAGAATCCGGCATTTTCTACTTTGTTAACCATAGCATAAGGCAAGGATTTAAGCAAGAGTTTCCCATGCTTTAAAACTTCCAAGAAAAGCAGAATGTGTCCATTAGTAAACTCTTTGCCTTTTTTTTTTTTTTTTTTGAGATTATGTAAGCTATTTACTCTCACAAATAGCCAGGAGAGTTTGAACACTGCTCAGTGGCCTGCACATCAATATTTCATGCAGTCATTAATCGTTCACAGATTACTTTATACTCTGCACATGCCCTCCAATGTTCCTTTACCTTGGCTGGGTGGTTCAAGTTGTAGTACATTTCAGTGCTTATGAGAAGCACACCCATACTATATAGGCTAGAGTCCCCAGGAGATTACTTGGAGTCTATAGTGAGGCAAGCATGTATTCTATCTGCAGGGGGCGCCATGATGCAACGCCAGCCAATGGTTGTCATGTAGGGTCCCAGGAGTCTATGTGGCTAGGTCTTCCGATTTTCCAAAAGTTTATTAATCTGGAATTTTGTATGAAAAACACTTTGTAAGCCAAACAGCATATGCCTGTGGGTAATTTTCTATTCTGTCTGTGACCCCTGTATTACCAACTGCAACAGGCCCTAGGACCCAGGTCTTCGATGAGCTCACCAGAGATCCAAACAGCTCATCCCACAATCTAAGAGCAGACAGCTCTGATGGGGTGGGGGGGTAGTCCTGGGCAACAGCAAAAGGAAGGCTCCATGATGAAGTTTTGAGCCAAAGAAGAAAAAAACTATCTGTCCTGTCAGAAAACGACAATGCTCAACATGTCCTTATGGTCTCAATTTTAACATTTTTGGTTATCGCTACAATAGTAGCATCTGTTCAGACAATATGAAACACAGCTTTGGGAACATTATATGACACCTTTTATCTCAACTCTGGGTGAGGTGAACCACACGTATAACTATTTACTAACAAAACAATCACAGGTACAGAGGTGTGCCAACACGCTCAGTGCAATTCAGAGGGAATCTGATCAAGAGATTAAACAGATTTCCAAAAGGGTAGTGTGAGGTGTTAGAAGAAGCTAGGCTGACAGGATAACTCATGACAATGCATTCATCTCCAGAAGCATCTTTTGTTTATTCAGCAAGGATATAGCAGGGGCTTGGCTAGACACAGGAGGTACCGGTGAAGCACACTAACAAAGTCCATGGCAGAAGTGAAGAAGGGGTCCTGAGTTGTCCAGGCAAGATCGTGCTTCATCCAGACTTGCCCTTCTGGCATAAGGACTCCCCAAACTCATTCCTCATTAGCCTGTTTTTCTTCCCTGAAACCTCTGTGAGCCCTCTAAATTAACTACTCCTAATATCCCTTCCTTCCCACGGGGTCATCTGAAACTCATGATCCACTATCAGCAAAATTTCTTTATCTTCAATTGCACTCTAAATATTCCCTTTACCTTTCTGTCTCAACAGAATAAGGAGTCCATCAAAATCAAAATATGATTAAAAATAATATTAAAAGAAACTTTCAAATGCACAATGATGTTCTAGGCCTGTTCCAAGCACAGTTCCTATATTTATTCCCAACATTGTTTATTCACAATGACTGCATAATTAAGCCCACTACCATCCTATATTCTGATGAGGAAACCAAAGCACAGAGAGGTTAATCAGTTAGCTCAAGGTCACAGAGCTAATAAGTAGTGAATCAGGAACATGGGAGTTGATTCAAGACAGTTGGAGTCAAAGTCTTGTGTATGTAACCAGTGATATACTGGGAGGACTCAAAAACCCTGGAATTTATTTATAAAAATTTGTGCAATTATTCTCATGTGTTTATTTTATTATTTGTTTATTTTATTTTTTATTTTTTGAGTTGGAGTCTCACTCATTCACGCAGACTGGAGTGCAGTGGCCGCTCCCAGTCACCGCAGCTTCGACCTGCTGGGCTCCAGCGATGCTTCCGCCTCAGCCTTCTGAGTAGCCGGAATTACAGGCATGCGCTACCACGCCCGGCTGATTTTTTGATTTATCGTAGAGATGAGGTCTTGCTGTCTAGGTGGGTCTCAACCTGCGGGCTCAGGCAATCCACTCACCTCAGCCTCCCAAAGGCGTGAGATTATAGGCTGAGCCACCAAGCCCGGCTATTCTCATGTGTTTAAACTTCAGTCACCTTCAAAATATTCTCTGTTTGATGCAGTACACTTATTGAGACACTTTTCCCACTGCTCAAAACAGTTTTTGAACTCTCAGTTTTGATACCATTTAGTACTTCTGCCATTTTTTGTTTCACCTTTTCCACATCAGCAAAAAAATTTCCCTTTGAGGGCTTTTTTCATCTGGGGAAACAAAAAAAGTCACTCTGGGTGAGATTGGGTGAATGGGGAGGGTGGGGCATGGGGTCGTGCTGTTTTTGGTCAAAAACTGCTAAACACTCAGCACAGTGTGGGCAGGTGTCTTGTCATGATGGAAGAACCAGTCACCTGTTTGCCACAACTTGGGACATTTCTTCTACAACACAACCTCTCACAACAATGTAGCTGGTACACTGATGCCGATGGTAGAACACTTACCTAGCAGAGTAAGGCTATAATACAAGGCACCTGCCCTACAAAAAATAATTCCAGGTTTTTTAGGTCTGCCTTCGTATTGCAGTATTGAATGGTCTATGGTCAAAGAGAAAACACTCTTAGAAGCAGCAACATGAGCAACAGCAGGGAAGAAATATTAGGAGGACTCCATGTTCATTTGGATCTAGAGCCAGCCCCTAAAAAAAGCTCCCCCCACGGACACATTTTCCCCTGCCATCCTCTGAAGAGGCAGGTTTTTTTTGTTTGTTTGTTTGTTTGTTTTCATTTCCATACCCCTTGTTCCACCAGGACTGAAGGAGAGATATAATCCTCCTTGCCCATTATTAATTTTCCACACCACTATCCCCCAGCATTCCTGGCTTTGTTGGTTGTGCTGCCAGACGAGCAACCCACTACCCCTCCTCATGATGGTTATCTACATATCCCTGGGTTATTCCCCTAATTCCTACAATCCCAGCACCTGGGCCACTGTTACCCTCTCCAGCACTGCCTCAGCTACGATTCTTAGCGATTTTACTTTCCATAGAGAAAGCCCTGCCAAGTCCTGGACTCTTAGTTCCATGACCTTCTCCCTTCAGTGATTGTTTTCCTCCATCCTAACTCTTCCACTCCCTCTCACAGCCATACCCTAGACTTTTTCATACAAGTAAATTCACGCCTCCATTATCTCCATTCTAAGGATCCTACTTTCCAACCACCACTCATCTTTATTTTGCCAGTTCCAAAAAAGCATTGACCCCTCTGTAATGTAGATGCATGACTGTACCATCCTTGTACAACCCTCACTTTTAGTCTTACCCAGTTTGCATTCAAATATGTACTATTATCACAACTCCCCAGCTTATGCACCAGTTCCTTTCGTCCTCTCTTCCTAATACTCACCTGAAAATAAAAAAGCTCTTGTTAAATCTCACTCTCTTACTATTCTGAACCTTCATCCAAGCAACAGAACTTGTCAGAAAAATATTCAAGCATATTGACTGGCTTACTTTCAATACATGATGACCAGTCCTACTTCATTTCCTAAGTCAGTCATTCATCCACTTTTCTGCCTGGGATAATTCATAGAGAATTCAATCAAGGGACGAAGCTATTATTTCATAACTTATTTGCCTTTCCCCCTTAACTCTCAGATTTAAAAAAATATGGAAGCAATCAGAAGAAAATTCTGCAGGCTCTCACCAAGACATCTAGCAACCTCAAAGCATTTGTTCCATATGCTGAACCTTCCCACTCAATACTGCAGATGAGCTGGAAGGCTCCTCTCTAAGGCCAGTCCCTCTGCTTGAAATCTGGATCCCCATTCTCTTTTATTCCAAGGTCATTAATGCCAAGGTCATTAATTAGTCAGCCACACCCTTCCCTGCACCATCACATTTCTCCTTTCTTTCTGATCTTTCTTATCAGATACAAAAGACAAACCTTTTCCTAATCCTTTATTCTCTTCTAGTTCCCACCCCATTTCTCTGTTCCCCTTTGCAGGGTTGTCTCCACTTTCTCACCTCCCTCTTCCTCCTGAACCCAATCCTTTCAGACTTTCTTGCTAATCATTTCACCAAAACAGCTCTTATCCAAGTTCCCAATAACCTCTATGTTGCAAAAGCCAATTGTCAGTTCTCAGTCTTCATCTTACTTGATCTCTCAGAAACATTTGACAAAGTTTGTCTCTCCTTCTTCCTGAAACCCTTTTGTGATTTGTCTCTAGGATGCTCATTTCTCTAAGTTCTCATACATCATCACTACTCCTTCTTAGTCATCTCTCCTGGACCCCGCTCATATCTTAGACCTTTGAACGTTGAAGGCCCCGGACCCAACCCTCAGCTATTTTTTCTTCATCTACCTTCCTCTCTGGGGACCTCATTCAAATTCATGGTATAAAATCTCATTTACACTGACAACGTCCAAGTTTTTATCTCCAGCTAGACCTCTCTCCTGAATCCCACACAGCTCAACCCAACTTTACATCTCAGGTGGACTTCTAACAGGCATCTAAAACTTTACAAAACCCAGTTCCTGATTCATATCCGCCCCCCCCCCTCTCTCTTTCTCTCTCTCTCTCTCTCTCTCTCTCTCTCTCTCCAAAAATAGTTTCCCATCTCAGTGTAAAATCAGGGCCACCTACTACCGCTCTTATCTTCCACCACTTTTATACTGGATCATTCCACACCAACCACACTGATCTTCTTGCTGTTTCTTGAACACACTAAGCATGTTCCAGCCTTCAAGAACTTTGCAATTTCCATCTTCTCTTCCTGAAATGCTTTTCTCCAGATAGTCTCATAATATGCTCCCCCATTTCTTTCAGTTTTTGCTTGCATTCCACCTAGTTAGAGAGCATTTCCATGACCACTGTGTTAAGTAGCAATTCTCTTTATCCCATCCTGGAACCAGAATGAAAGTCCTATGAGAACAGGCTGTATCTGCAGGGCTCAGAGCAGTGGCTAGAATGTGTAAAAATAATTTACTGTTACTTGGGATAAACTCCTATTCACTTGGAGCTTACACTCTAGAAGAGCAGACAAACACTGAACAATTAATTACACAAATATAGTTAATCATATTGCTGATAAGTTTTGTGAAGAATAAGTGCAGGGTGAATTAAGAGTGTTAACATATTCAAGGACACTAGTTTTTAAAAAATGGCTTCCAGGCCCTCAGTTATGTTAATTTCTTAACTCCTTAAGAATCAGATTTATGTCTTACCACTGTAAGAAAAATAATAACGTAGACATTATTATCAAATTTCCATGTTTTCAAGCATTCATTTACCCAGAGAGTTCTGCCTCTGTTTTTAGCCACATGTAAGGCACCTCAAGGTAGGTGGCAGAGAGGAGGGGAGTCCCTGTGTGTCCTGCTCTTTAGTGGTAGGATATTTTCAATCCACCCAGATGTAACCATGCCTCATGGTACAGCCAGGACCAGGGAGAATTGCACAGGAGAGCTTCCAAGATTCTATACCTAGAATATGCCTTCTCTGCATCAACTTAAAGGTGCAAGTAGACACATGGAAGAAGAGGTTTCATTCCCTTTGGCAATATCAAAATACCAAGGACAAAAAGTATGAACCTTATACAGTTCGGCACATAAGGAGAGCTTGATCAGTGTTGGATGGATGGATGGATGGTGTGAAATGGTCTACTTTTTTCTCACTTGGTTACTGGGGTTCCTTGACATTCCCTGTGGAACAAGAACAAAAGTTCAAGACAAATCTATGTCAGCCTGGTGATTAGATTCTCAATTCCCTTACCTTGGAGTTGGAATGTGAGAGATAAGAACTTGCCACAAACATCCTCACCAACTAGCATTCTTCAACTTTTTCTGGGACCCTAGTGGTTGGAACATCATCTTGGATGGAGCTTCCCATCGTGAAGCTCAAGAGGGGCTCATAAATCATTATTATCACCTATCATCACAGGCTTTGCGGGTCAGTTCCATGACCTCTTCTCTTCTAGTGATTATTTTCCTCCATCCTAACTTAGCCACTCCCTCCCATAGCCACACCACAGACTCATTTTATAAAATAATCAGGGGGAAAAAAATGAAGGTCAGAAACGGGCTCGGTGGCTCAATCTGTAATCCCACACCTTTGGGAGGCTGAGGTGAGTGGATTGCCTGAGCCCACGCATTCGAGACTCGCCTGGGCAACTTGGCGAGACCTCATCTCTACAATAAATCAAAACTCAGCCGGGCGTGGTAGCGTGCACCTATAGTTCCCACTACTCGGAAGGCTGAGGTGGAAGGATCGCCAAAGCCCAGCAGGTCAAGGTCCCGGCCACCGCACTCCAGTCTGGGTGACAGAGTGAGACTCCAACTCAAAAAAATAAAAAAGAAAGAAAAAGTAAAGTGAAATACTAAAGGCCAACTTTAATAATTAGTGAGAAAAGTGGAAATTGAATCAAACTTGCCAACCTCTCAAGAGCATAACCACACACTGTAAGAAGTGTCTTGCATCCAGTCCTGCTCCTTGCACACTGAGTCAAAAATGCTGCCTTGGTTTGGACCAGTGAACAACCACAACCAACCCTTTGTCTGGGCCTAGGAGAAGTCTGCCTGCCCCCCCGCCCCCGCCCCAGGAGTTGGAAAAAGTCAGGAAAATATGGAGCCAGGAAAGGATGGGCAGAAAGGATTCTGCTCTGCTTCAGGGTCATGCTCCCTCCCAAGACTGCAAAAAGTAAGCAACCTAAAGCCAGCATCCATCTAGCTCTTAAATCAGAGGTTGTGTGTTTGCCTGGGGGATGGAGCATAAAATATCTGCTGGATGTGCACCACATTTGTCTTGTTCTCTATGCCCCCAGAGTATGCTGTTTACTTTCTCACTGGAGGTACAATTATTTAACAAGGTACTGAAGCCTGGGAAAGATAGCACATTTTAATCAAAGCACCAAATGAACAAGTCTAGATGACTTTACAAAATATATTTGAGACAAATTTTGCACAGCAATGTCTGGATATCAGGTAATTAAGTGAAAAGGGAAATAACTTCCCAAGGGGTGTAAACAAACACACCAAGTCAGTCTCACTTCAGTGTTATGCTGAGTGGGGAAAATGAATTTCTGAGTGGACTGTGGACTGCAACCCAGGGCTGCTTCCTCCAATGTCAAGACCGGCTTCGTGGGCTGGGAGCTGTAGGGCCATGGTGCCTCCTGCAGGTTGAGAGGAAAAACATCTCTCAGGGAAAGCCATGTTAAATTCCTTATGCTAATAGAGGAAGAAGAAGCCTAAAGCCTTGAAGGGCAAAGTGACTTTCTCCAAGGTCACATGGCAGCTTAGAGGAGGAGCTAAGACCAGACCCCAGCTTTCTAATTTCCAGTCCTGTGCTACTTCCTGTACACTGGGCCAATGTTATGCAGATGGCAGCTACTGATAACAATAATACTAAAACGGAAACGACGAGAGCTGACAAGTATAAATGTACGCACCAAGTACTATGTTTCTTGCTTTGCATCCATTAACTTGTTAACACTTCCAAGGACCCCATGAAGGAGATACTACTACTACCCTCAGCCTAGAGGTGAGAATACAGAGCCTGAAGATGAGACTACAGAGAAACCAGCCCAGTATTCTTCCAAGTAGAGAACATCATGGAGTAGGTGTCAGGCACAGACCCCCCACCCCCACCCCCTCAAAAACCCTGGTTTCACAGTCTCTGAACATCCGGAACCTTCCCTAGGTTCCTAAGACCTCAGGTGTATGAGCCTAGATGCCCCCGTCTCCAGATTCCTACTCTTAAATCTGCTACATCTATTTGGGATCACATTGATCCTGATGAACTACTCAGTCTTTTCCTCAGTTCCCATGAAAGTATAACCAAAACAAAAAATTACAGAGTGAAAAAATACAAGATGAATTTGTGAGTGTGGTTATTTTGGGGCCATGAAGGAGGGTCCCAGAGAACACCTCCCAGCAATCTCTTGAAAGCCACCTAATAGATGTTTTCTTTAAGAGTCCAAGGATTTCTTTCTGGTTTTCTCACGATGTGGGTCTGAGCTGTGGTTTACTTCCCCAGGTCTTATCTCTCCCTTTACTCCACCTTCTTCTATATCCTTTTTTTTCTTTCCTTCTTTGTGAGGAAAAAACAAACAATTCATTCCATTTGACACCCATGCCTTCGAAGTCTCTCACCTTCTGCCCTGAGCAGCTTATCAAGATTTTTCTTGGACAGAGGCAATTTCCTCTTTTAACAGGGAGTCTGAAACTAGCTGCTAAGAAAATTCATTATTCACTTTGTGACACCAATAAACATGAGGTCTCCATTTGTATTTTTTTAAGCCAACATATATGTTCACTTGCATAGCATATGGTTTCAATACGATTATGCATACTGAGAACCACAGAAGTTGAACTTCTCATTTATTGTGTTTCTTCTAAACTTGCCCTTTCTTAACTTTAACCCCCAAGACATCATAATGATACAAGCTTTATTCTGCCTGAGGCCGAAGGATGTCCTGCCGCCTTCTGACCCCAACCCCTGAGCAGCAATTCTTTTAGAGAGCACATATAATCGAAGTTCTTCAAGGGTAGAGCCCTTGTTGGTTAAATTCTGTATATGCAGAACCCAGTACTATATAATGCCCTCATTCATTCAACACACATTTATTGTGCACCTGCCATGTTCAAGATCCTACATTCTTGGTTTTGAAGATATACAAACAAAGAAGATATTGTTCCTGAACTCAAGGCTGAGTTTGCACTGGAGGTTCTTGAATATTTGTGGATATAAGTCCCAGTAGGAAATTGCTAAAAGCCTTAGATCATCTTTCTAGAAAATACACAGTATTTTTGTATACAGTCTATGGCAGATAGCAGCAGTGGCCCTGATCATTCTCTTTTCTTTTCTTTTTTTTTTTTTTTTTTTTTGAGTTAAAGTTTCACTCTTGTTGCCCAGGCTGGAGTGCAGCAGCACACTCATGGCCGCCACAATCTCAACCTGCTAGGCTTAGGTGATTCTCCTGCCTCAGCCTTCCATGTAGCTGGAACTACAGGTGTATGCTACCACGCCCGACTAGGTTTTTTTGTGATTTGTTGTCTAGACAAGGTCTCACCAAGTTGCCTGGACTGGTCTCAAGTCCCCGGGCTCATGCAATCCCCTTGCCTCGGTCTCCCAAAGTGCTGGGATTACAGGCTGAGCCACTGCGCCTGGCCATTCTCTCTTTTCTGTCATGCCCCTGGTCATGCAGCTTGGCCAATTTTCCCTCTGTAATTGGGTGGATCTTGCTCACCACTTGACTTTGAGCTCATCCATGTAACTTGCTTTGGTCAATGAGATGTCGATGAGAATGGCCCAAGCAGAAGTTTGTGAAATGGGCTTCACTTTGGGGCTTGGTCTTTTGCACTTCTGCCACCACTATGAGAAGGACCACCTGTGTTAGCCCTCTAATCCAGAAGGGGGATGGGAAGCATATGGAGCAAAGCCCAGTTGCCTCAACAAAAGCCAACCTAGATCAGCCAACAGTCGGTAATCCCAGATATGTAAACAGGTCTATCCAAGAATAGCAGAACCTCTGCCCAGTTGGATTCCAGCTGACTCCAGACACAAGAAATATTCACTCATTGTGGGCCACTGCAATTTTGTGATTGCTTTTATCCAGTATTATTGTGGCACTAGAGAAGTAATGCAAAATTGTAAGGGTATCATGGATAACTTAAAGGTCTGTATTCTTCATGTTGAGAACCTTTTGTCTTTTAGGGGACACAAAGAAAGAAATAGGAATTATAGTATAGCATATCAAGCACTACAATAGGATATATACAGGTCTTACTTTGCAGTCTTACTTTGCAGACAGAGATGATGTCCAATCTGAAATCTGAAGAACAGGCAGGAATTGGTCAATTTAAGACAGGGAAAATGGTTCCAGAAATGGGGATTAGCAAGCACAAAAAACACAAGATGAAAGAAAGATAGTTAGTTATTTTGTTACTGACCACAGGTCCTTAGGCGTCTGTGTAGCCGAAATTGGCACAAGGCCAAACAGATTCCCAAACAAGGCTTTATTGGGGTCTTGTACAAGAGAAACAGCTCAGGAGGAAGAGTTCTTTGGCTGACTTCCAGAAGGAGGCTGTCCGGGGCCTTTTATAAGATAGTGGAGGGTGTATACCATCACAGGAAAGGTGTGTTAGCATGACTAGGGAGGGGTTTTAACCATGCAAGTGTAGTGTAGATACATACTTCATATTTAACATTTCAAAAATGGCAGGAAAGCCCTGCCTGGGGGAAGATTTGAGTATAATAATGAAGCAAAGGTTACAATCAGACACTCTCTGGTTCCTGTGTGTATTCACAAGAGGAATGGACGGGGAGCTATCATCCCAAGTAAGACTGACGTTGAATCATTGCTTATCTTAATGAGTTTTTCAAGTTTGTATCCATAGGATGATTGTAGGAGTGCTGTTGCAACGTCAAGTACATGAGGGAGGCTGTGTCCTACCTCTGTTCTGTCTCAGTTTTGGTGAGACTGCAGACATTTCAGTTGACCAGCACCAGGTATTTCTATAGAAACTATGAGAGAGTCTTCCAATTATTGAGGATGCTAATATGAGCAGGGACCCCCCAAAATACATAATTGCCTTTTGGAGGGCAGTCCCCTTGTAGTACACTCAGAATTTGTTCCTCCAGATCAAATGTTAAATCAAAGTTTTTATCTGATAGTTTTGAGAAGGTTGCATCATGATTTTCAGAAAAAAGTCTCAAGTGTGGCAAATAGGCGATGGGTTCTTTCACCGTGACAATGCACTATGATAAGTGTTCAGCAGGTTTTGACCAAAAACCTTTCTATTCACCAGATCTCTCCCTGGGTAACTTTTTTTTGTTTCCCCAGATGAAAAAAGTCCTCAAAGGGAAACATTTTGCCAATGTGGAAGAAGTAAAACAAAAAAAATGGCAGAAGCCCTCAGACATTAAAATTGATGAGTTCAAAAACTGTTTTGAGCGGTGGAAAAAGTGTCTCAATAAGTGTATTGCATCAAACAGAGAGTACCTTGAAGGTAACTAAAGTTTAAACACATAAGAATAAATATAGAGTTATTTATAAATAAATTCCAATTTTGGGGGTCCCCCCAAGTATTAAAAAATAAAGATATGATTTAAAAGAGCACAAAAATAATAATGTAATTTAAGTGTTTCTCATAAAACAAATAAACTGGGAGAAATAGAATGATCCTATGTGCAGCCCTGTTAAATACCTAAACATGTTCTTCATAAGTGTGAGAACAGGGACTAGTGGCCTTCCCGTTCCCCCACCCCAATATAGTCTAAAGTAGAGAGCATTACAACCAAGGGGGTGTTAGTGAGAACTGAGACTCAACTGAATTAAAATAAAGTGAATAACTCACATTTCAACAAGGAGAAAATGCACCCTGGCTTAATGAGGTTTCTCTCCAAAGCCCCCCTCATGGGCATACACTGGAAAATCCTCAATTATAACTACAGGGGTTGGCGCAAGGACCCTCATCTTGGCTACCTTTGTCACCAAGAGGACCTCAGTCACTCCATCAGTCCCTCGGAACTGGTCCAAGTTGCTCACTACCTTGCAGAGAGGTACAGAGGTGATGATGGTGTCGCACCACCACCTAGTGGCCACTCCTGAGAAACTTTATTCCCTTTCACCTCTGGGGTTTATGAGCCCACCCAGGTGAGTCTTCTGCTTAGGAAAGGGCCGTGAGGGGGGTTTGTGTATTTATCAACATAAAGTACTTTTCCCAGATCCTAGCATGGAACACTCCGTGTGTAGTAACTACAATTATTAACATCATCGTTATTATTGTCATGATACTATAGAAATACCTGGGTCTCTTTGAAATTAATTGGGCCATGGGAAAATGAGATTTTTGAAGATAATTAAGAATCCATTTTCTCTTTAATTTCATTCAGTAAACAGGTACTAACTGTTTAATATATGCCAGCACTGTGCTGCATAACTAGGACAGTGTGAGGAAGATATAAAAACGGCTGAGGTGTGGTCCCTGCTATAAGACATTTCCAGTCCAGAAGGAGAGGTAGACACGTAAACAGCCAGCTCTCAAGTGCTAAATAGAGACACAGCCAGAGAGCTGGTTATGGCAGTGCGGAAGCGACATTGATTCATTTAGATGCTTGTGGTTTCCCTGAACTCTCAGAATAATATCCTGGTCCTTACCATTGTCCTCCACAGTCTGCCCCAGCTTTCCCTCTGTGCTGCTTGGTGGCCTCTCCCCACAACCTTGGAGAGCTCCTAGCCTCTAAGTGGTAACCAGAAACTTCACGATGTTGCTAGGAAGTGGGGTGGGGAGGTAGGATTGATGACATTTTTTCTGGAGTCAATGTTCAAGCTGGATAACCTTGGGTGAGTCACTTAACCTCTCCGTGTCATAGCCTCATTGGTGAAAAGAAGGATGTTAATAACAGCACCTATTTCGTGGAGTTGTTCCATACATTGAATGAGTTTATATAAGACACTTTCGGTCACCTGATATACCCTCCATATTTTTATTACCAACTGTGCTTTGCAGAAACCTCCTGGAGATCTGGGTTCAATTTTGTAGACTTCCAGGTATTTTTCATTATTAAATTTGGCCCAGCCCATTTAAAACAGCACTCTCATATACAACTCAGCACTCCCCACCCATCCATTTAGGGCACTTGGACCTGGGGTGAGAAGCAGGGCATCTAGTCAGTTCCCTTCTTTATTCTGCTCCATGAATTGTCTCCTCCATCATCCTGTGTGACTAAACCCTTTAGGGGCCTCTCCTTGGCCTGTGTGCCCCAGCAGTAAGGACAGGAGGAAGAGTCCACTCATGTTGCTCACACTTGACCCTCAGTATGGTTTGAGGAGAGGAGAGGGAATACATCTGATTCATTCTTGTTCTGGTGACCCCTGTGAGGTGAAGATGTTGACAGGGGTTGTGTAACTGGTTTCTGTGGAAAGTTGTCAGGCTTCACACTGCCCACCCTCAACTTTTTCTGAAGGATCTTTCTAGAGGCAAACCGTGTGGTTTGTCCACCAGTTCACATCCACCTCCATCTCCAGATTGCCATCCCATCATCCAGTCTGCTAATCTGTAGGTCCATGAGGGAAGGACCTATCTGTTGTCACTGTAACATCAGTTCTAGGTACAGTTCCTGGCTTGTGTGGGTCATGAACAAATGCTCATGGTGCTTGTGATATTTTCCTTTCCCAGGATCAGAAAACAGATGGGATGAATATCTGAAATCAATAGCTAATTTTCTTGGACAAAATGAGGAAAAGGACCAGAAGAAGTGTGTCTTTTAAGGGGAGAGTCACACACACCACTTGCTTAGGGCCTCAGTGCTCAGAGAGGCTGTGGGACTGCTCTTTTGATAAATATGCTTCTAACAAATATTGAGAAGAAAAATCATCTCTTTGTATCCCAATGAAGCAAAGGGGAATAGAACAAGTTATTAAAATGAGGCTTTTGCCAACTCAGAGTTTCAGCTGTGGCCCGAAGTTAAAAACAACACATGCCAAGTAGGCCCCCACTGAGATTCTGGACCATATGTGTAAGCCTGGCTAAGGGCATTGCCAAAAGCTTCTTTTACTTTCATTAGAATCCCACCCATCTCCAGGTTATGTAGGAAAAAGTCAAGACTACAGGAAGTTGACAAGATGCAAAGTGATGAGATCTTTGAAGAGAGGTATTTGTGTTCTATGTGGGCTGCTCTCCTCACACAGATAAGATGAAGGAGAAAGAGCAAGCATCTCAAGACAGACAAAGGATGAGGGCTTTAGGAGATTTTCCAAGGCACTGGGTATGTGCTCCCAGAAAGCTGGATGGGAGCCCGACTTGTGCTTAAAGGGTCTACAGGCCAGAGACTATGGCTGGATAGGGAGCATCACAGAGAAAGGAACCGGAGCAAACCGCTCTTCCACAGAAGGTAGGGAAAGGAGCCTGTGATGGGTGATCCAGATGGAAGCCTGGAAGAAATAGTCAGTCATGAACCTTCTAGGAAGAAAAAGAAAAAAGAAAAAACTGACCGGGCTCAGTGGCTCAAGCACTTTGGGAGGTGGAGGTGAGAGGATTGCCTGAGCTCAGGGATTTGAGACCATCCTGAGCAACATGGTGCGACTTCATCTCTACAATATAATCAAAAAATTAGCCAGATGTGGTAGTGCATGCCTGTGATTCCAGCTACCTGGAAGGTTGAGACAGAAGGATCACCTGAGCCCAGCAGGTTGAGGCTGCAGTAGCTGTGAGCCGCGTGCCACTGCACTCCAGCCTAGGTGACGGAGTGAGGCTCCTACTCAAAAACAAACAAACAAAACAAAACCCTGTCTGAATATGTCAGATGTAAGAAGTTTTAAATAGTTTTATTGAGACATAATAGGCATACGATAAGCTGCACTTATTTAAAAGATACAAGTTGATACATCATGAAACCATCTCAGCAATCGGGATAATGAATATATACATTACCCCCAAAAGTACCCTCTTGCTCCTTTAGAATCCATCTCTCCCACCCTTCCCTACTCCCCTATTAAAAGGAAATCACTACTCTGCTTTCTGTCACTGTAAATTAGTATGTTTGAGTATTTTGTATAAATGGAACCATACAGTATGCACTCTTTTCTGTCTGCCTTCTTCCACTTGGCATATTTACTTTTAGATCCACGTTATAGTGTATCAATAGTTCGCTTCTTTTATTGCTGAGTGGTACTCCAACATGTGAAGGCACAACAATTTATTTCTTCATTCACCTGTTGATGGGCATCTGGGTTGTAGGTGGCAGGAATTTGACTAATTATCTTTGGCTTCATTATTTTTAGAAATATTCTGTTGTCATGTGTGTTGCTTTTGTAATCAGGACACCAGTTAATTTTTTTTTTTTAATGAGGAAGAAAAAAAGCCTGCCCATGAGGGCTTTCTGCCAGGAGTAAGGCCATCTCAGCAGAAGGGGTCATGGTGCGTACCGACAGGGGGTAGAGGGATCAAGAGAAAGGAGTCAAAAGCAGCCAGTCTGTGGTGGTTTCACCGTCTTTAGGGGCTGCAGTCAGAGAGTGTGCCAAGGAAGTCACAAAAGTTTCATAGAGAGAAAGATTCGTATGTGCATACCCACCGCACCCAGGGCACCGCTGGACTGGGGAGACCTTTCTGGCCTTCCTCTCCTCCCCGGAGACAGCCCCAACACAAGATTCTAAAATGCCTGCAGGTGGGTCACAGAGGTGAGATGGGAATGAGAGGAGAAGTCACAACCTTTCCCCACCATCACTTCCAAACCTGAAATTGGTCAAGGCGATAGAAGGAGGGTCTGGAATTTATATAGTAAATCAGATTCGATTTTCTCTTACTTGGAAGCAGCGATATACATTTATTGTTATTACCGTTGATATTATCTAAGAGTGATCTCGAAAACTTTTTTACATTGACCCAAAATGTCATCCAGGGACAGAGAGCAGGTAAAAATGGACAGATGTGAGAAAGAATGAAATTGTTTTCTGCTTGAATCTAGCTCACTCAACAAACCAATTGCCAAAGTTCTGACTGAATGGCACCATGAGACAACAATCTCTACTCTAAGGAAGAGCAAAAAATGAGAATACACATATAAGCTCATACCTTTAAGAACAAATTTTTTTTACTGGAAACATAATTTCAGAGGCTCAAATTGAGGCCATGGGCAGAGTACCTCTGCAACCACTCCCATCACCAAGCATTCCATGGAAGCTCAAGACTGTGCAGACCTTGACAAACAGATGTGCAGAAGGATGGAAGCAATGCAGGTCATCTGGTTCTTGCTCAGCAATGCAGTCAGAACTTCAGAGTGAAACTGGGATGGTTTTTATCTCTAGGCATGCTAAAATACTCTCCAATTATAATCAAAAACATAGTCTTGCCCAGAGAAGAGAGATAACCCTAATTTTATCAACCCCTAGAATAACAGAACCAGACTGATGTATTAAAACTTTGTTAGCTTGTGAGGAAAATAAAGACTTATTAAGATCCCTGAGTTCTTAGATGCAAAAGTCCATGAGCCTTCCCTAAGGAGAAGACTACCTCAGAAAAGGCCATGAGGATGGTACATTGTTAAAAAAAAAAAAAAAACTATTAAGCAGGCATTGCACATAAGAGATGCACTGTATATATTAGAATGAAAAATTCATTCTTGATCGCCATTCGACATTGATGAGTCTTCTCCAGTGCTTGTGATAATCATAGCTATATCTGTTGAGCCTTGTCACTTTCATTCCTGCAACAACCCTGTGAGGAATCCCATTTTACAGATGAAGAAACTGATGTTCAAAAACATGCCCAAGATTAGAGAGAGAGAAAGCAGATGAGACAGATCAAACCCAGGTCTGTTTGGTTCCAAATCCCAAGATGTAACATCATCACTGCTACTGAGTAAGATGGCATAGGGAGAGGGAGGAGTAAGGCTAGTGTCAGCATTTCAAATGCTCTTTTGAAAGGCCAGAAGGTTGTCTCCTAGAGGAAAGGCCAGGAAGCTGTCTGCCAAAATGTCTCATAAACAGGTATGGCTTACCTTGGGAAATCTCCCATGATTCTAGGTCTGATACTCAGACACTTCCATATCCAAAAAGAGATCCTTAGACAAGCACAGAACACTGACAGATAAAATCAGAATGCCAATTCCTTCATCCACAGTGAGAAATTATTGACCCAAAGACTTAAAAACTCAAGTTCTATGGAATTAGCCCAACCTCTCCCTATAGGCAGACTCAAAGAGAAGCCAAGTCACAATCTGAAAATTTCTGACGAGCCTGAAGTCAGAAGAAGGGGAATTTAATAATTCAGTACTTAAGGCACCCAGCTGATATAGCTCAATGTTTCCAATCCACAAGAAGGATAGGCCAGCCAGTGAGATCAGAGACATTTACAATGAGTGGGTGGGCTCCACATTCTGTACCCATAGAACCAGAAGTCTCCCAAGCATTGGTTAAGGCCTCCTCTTACCTGGAATGTGCTGAGGTGGACTCTACTGATATTTGCCTCTGGTACTCCCAAATCTTTTTGATTCAGCATTAACAGTCCTTCCTTTGAAGAGCACATCCTTTCTAGATGGCAGTACATTCAATCCAGTAACTGTGGAGTCTTGTTCACCTGAGAACTGTGCCTTTCTCCTTCAGCTGACTTTGCATATCTGTGCTGTGATCTACTGAGCTATCCTATGGCTTAGCTCTTAAAAGGCAATCTTACCGTCTTCATTTCCAAATCTGAAAAGACAAAATGTCTACTGTGCCCAAAGCAGGACAACTGAGGGAAAAGTAGGTTTATTCTTTGTCTGTGAAGGCCCTTCTATACTTGAAGATTAGATTTTTTTAAAGGGGGAAAAGTCTGTTTTAATTAAGGTGCATACAACCATTGTGTGCAGAGAACTCACAAAAGAAGGGACGGATATTAGCTCTCAAGTGCTTAATAAGGGCTTAGTGCTGTGCCAGGGGCTTCTAATCAGCACAGCAATCCTATGAAATAATTATTAGTGCCACTATTATATAATTGAGGGAAATGAAACTCAGGAAGATTAAGTAACTGCTAGTTTCAGGAGAACTAGGATTTCTACCCTGGCTTGTCTGGCACTGAGACTCCATTGGGAACCCAAGGGCCAAGAAAAGTACTCATGCTTGTAAAGGCATGCTGTGAGCTGCCAGTGCAATATGGGCCACTGTGTCTAAAACTAAAAGGAAAGTTGGAAAGCCATACTTCCTAGTTAGGAGAATTCTTTTTCAGCTAAAACAAGAGTAACCTTCTAGAATGTTTTGCAAAGAGGCTTTGACACTTGATCTGGTTGCATTTCCATAATGGCATCATTTAAATCCAATTGGATGAAGGCTTCCTGCAATAAACCAATTTAGTAGCTCCTTCACTTCATTCTATCCCTATCACTAGGGAAGTGAGGTCAAAGACTGACAAGCTCCTTCAAACTTAAAGGAAAAAACAAGTTCCCTCAGAAGCCCATGACTGTGGTTACAACTGTACATAGTACTCACCCAAACTTGTAGACAGAGAATTCTTGAAAGAAATGAGAAGCTGTAGACCTGGCACAGTGGATCATGCCTGTAATCTCCGAGCTTTGGGAAGCCAAGGCTCTTTCTTGAGCCCAAGAGTTCAAGATCAATCTGAGTAACATAGCCAAGTGTAGTGGTGCACATCTATAGTCCCAGCTACTCAGGAGGCTGATGTGGAAGGATCACCTGAGCCCAGGAGGTCAAGGCCGCAGTGAGCCATAATCAAGCCACTGCACTCTAGCCTAGGCAACAGAGTGAGAAAAAAGGAAATGAGAAGTTACTCACAGGAACAGGGAAATAAATTTCTGTAGCCATAGCCAGGATGCAGCCCTTTGGGAAACCTGCAATTCACTCAGACAGGTCCCAGAGATCACTATTCTGGCAGCTTTTATTGGCAGCCCCTAAAACAACATTTCCTTTGCTTCTTGACCCTTTCCATTTTATGTTGGGAGAAAAGAAAGACAAAAAGAAGCTCGGGGCGAGTGTCCCACTCCTTGAGATCACAAGATCCATTTATATGAGGCCAAAGAAACAATAGAAGATGTGAATTGTCATCATGGCATAATGCTAAGTTCAGATTCCTGGCACCAGGTCACTTCTGTGACCAAGACACAGAGAATCCTCTCTCACTTAGAAGTATTCCTGGTATATTATGTTGATGGTTCCAGGCTGTCAAGATCTGGAAAGAAAGTAAGAAAAGCAAGAACATAGACATTTATACAGTTTTTGTTTGTTTGTTTGTTTGTTTGTTTGTTTTTGAGTCAGAGTCTCACTCTGTCGCCCAGGCTGGAGTGCAGTGGCATGCTCACTGTCACCCCAGCGTCACCCATTGGGCTCAGGCAACCCTTCTACCTCAGCCTTCCAAGTACCTGGAACTACAGGTGCACGCTTCCATACCCAGCTAGTTTTTTGTTATATTGTAGAAACGAGGTCTCGCCAAGTTAGTCTTGAACCCCTAGGCCCAGGCAATCCTCTTGCCTAGGCCTCCCAAAATGCTGGGATTACAGGCTTGAGCCACCATGCCCAATCTATACAGTTTTTTTAAAAGCATATTTGATTGCACTGAGCCCTCCAAACAATGCTGTTATTATCTAAATTTTCTGGAGAAGGGAACTGATGTACAGAGAAGTTAAATCTACATCTCAAGTCATAGACTTGGCGGGATTGAAAAGAGGCCTGGAGGAACAGAAAGTCTATACTCTTTTCACTAAATCATGGATTCAGGAGATCATAATGTACCAATTAGACAAGGGAAATTTACTAATAAGCACCAAAGTTTCCTAAGTCAAAATGAGTATTTTTAATATATGCTCTATGTCAGTATTTTGTTCTTTTCTCTCCTTTTAGTCAAGCCGCATGGGCTAGGCAGAATAATGGTTCCTCAAAGATGCTCATGCCCTAATCCCTGGGACCTGTGGATTGTTAGGTTACACAGAAAAGTGGAATTAAGGCTGCAGATGGAATTCAGGTTGCTACTCAGCTGACCTTGACATGGGAGAGTAATCCTGATTTATCCAAGTGGGCTCAGTATAATCAAGTGGAGCTAAAAGTGGCAAAGGAAGTTGTAAGAGTGACCCAGAGAAAAAGATGTCATATAGAAACAGGGTCAGAGAGATGTGATGTTGCTAACTTTGAAGATGGAGGAAGGGGCCACAAGACAAGGACTGTGGGCAGCCTCTAGAAGCTGAAAAAGGACAAGGAAATGGATCCTTCCCTAGAGATGCCAAAAGGACTCAGCCCTGCTGACACCTGAACTTCATCTTAGTGAGACCAATGTCGAACTTCCAATCTCCAGAACTGCAAGATAATATATAACATTGTTTTATGCCACCAAATTTGTGGCAACTTGTTACCACAGCAATAGAAAGTTAATATATTACATGGGAAACCACATCATTATACAACAAAGTGCCACCTTTTGGGGTGACAAGCCGTTAGTCTTAGAAGCAGACCTAGCCTCGAATCCCAGCCTGATCATGTCTGAGCTAACATAGTCTGACCCATCTGTCTCACCCACAGTGGAATGATCTTGCCAGGAGAAACCAAAATAGTCAGGACTGTCAGCTAAAACCCCATCTTAGTTAGGAATGGTTTGGTTGTGTATATCCCTACTCATCAAAGCCCGAGTGAAAAAAGACTAATTAGAAGCAGAGTGAGAGTTAAAGGAACCAGAAATTTCGTAGATGGCATTCTCTCTCCCTCTCCCTTTCTCTCTCCTCTCTCTTCTTTCCTCTTTCTTCTCTCCATCTCATCTCTTTTCTTCCATGAATATCTTATTTATTCCTCTCTCCTTGCAGACACTTCTTGTTTATTCCTCTGTGCACACAAGGTTTCAACATGGTCATCCCAAGATGGAGGCCTTTGTCCCAATTACGTTCCAACCTTCCAGCCTGGTTCTTCCCACAGCAACCATCAGTCTTCCTATCCCTAATTCAGTCAGAGCATGATGAAACTGATAAGTCTAACTCTAGTCTGATGTTCACTCCTAGCTCTATCAGTCATGGTCAAGATGGAGGTGCCAGGAGCTGGGGCATTTGCCACAAAGACTTGGGGCTGTGGGTTGGGCAGGCCCTTTAAGACTACGTTGGGAAGGAGGGAGGAAATGACTGGCATCTTCAGGACATCTATGTACCTTAGAGCTGGCCTCATCTTTGGAAACCGAAATGTATCACTTCTGTTGGCTGAGCTGTCATCCTCCCTGCAAGGCCAAGCTGAGCCTGTTTGCCTCTGACTACTTTTACTGTCCCTCTACCCTCTGATTGACATTCTCTTTTTTAGTATGTTAATATATTCAGCCAAGTTGCATTCAAATAATGCTGATCTGAGAACCATTCTGTATATTTCTAGTGACTTTGCATATTTCAGTTTAACTCTCAAAAGAAAAAATGATTACACAGTCTTTGAGAGAAGGGACATCTCACTGTGGGCCCAAAGTTCTGATTATTATAATAATTAATAATATTTTTTAAAAACAACTTTATTTAGGATTTTTGTTACAGTTCAGAAAATATAATCCTTACAATAAGTTTATGTGGTAGAGTGTAAATAATGGCACAGATCATGAAAATGAGAGTTGGAATGATTTATTCGAAGTTTTTGGCATTGGATGATTCTCAGATCTAAAGAAAATAATTGTTTTTGTTTATTAAAAAGAAATGTCAGGTACTCTGTATTTGCTATTTCTGATCTTACACTAGCCCTTCCAGTTAGGATTTTTTCCCCTGAGTCCTACAGTTGATAGAAACATCTGACCTGAAAGCCCAGGCTCCTCCCTAGGTGCCCCATCTGTGTCCCTAAATTCTTGGGAGTCCCTTGGATTGGATCTTCCTATCTAGCCTTAAAAGGCTCTGCTGAGACACCACTTCCTCTCCAAAACCTTCCTTAGCTCTCCTTGCAGACATGGTGCTCCTTCTCCAGCGTTTCCCAGCAACCAATTCATCATGCACAGACAGTTATTAAGGTCTGTCTGTGTGCCAGATACAAGACCAAGGGCTGCACACTTAACTGGGAATGAACCAGACATGGTTCAGGGAGCTGATGTGTGGTAGGATGGTGAGTGTGGCAAGGAAATACTGAGTGCAAGGGAGCATCTTATCAGAGGACAGTGGCCCAGCCTGGAAGGCCAAGTGTTTATGTTGTGACATGAAGGAAGAGCACAGCGTAAGTAGGTAGAGAAAGGACTCAAAGAGCACTCTTGGCAGGAGGATGGCAGGTGCAGAGACAGAAGAGAAGACGGCAGGTTCAGGAACTGAAAGTTTTCCAGTGTGACTGGAGTATAGAGTGCAAAGTGCCAAGTATCCTAGTTAGTGAGCGCTTTGGGTCTAGCTTCAGAATTTGGACTGTGTCCTAAGGTCATGAGAACCTGGGGGAGGGGCTTAATATGATAATGGCAGTGCATGAGTTAAAATTATTTGGCTGCAAGGAATAGAAATCAGCTCAAAGTAGCTTAAGTGAAATAAGAGAACTTATTGTAAGAATTTACAGAAATTTGATGAATCCTAAGAGCAGGAATAGCTCTCAGGAAGAGCCTGGAATTATGATCTGGAAACCCTTAGGAAAGCCAAGAGTTAGTCTCTCTACATCTGTTGTTTATACCACTTTTTGTGTCTGCTTCATTATTTTCTCTTCCTCTGTTTACAGCATTATTTTCTCTGCTTCTCCAAAAACAGAGTAGACAATAGCTACCCTACAACCCTCAGGTTATAAATTATGATTATATTTGGAGGACATTATGCTTTGTGAATTAAACCAGGCACAAAAAGACACATAGTGTATGACCTCACTTATATTTGGAATCTAAAACAATTGAACTCATAGAAGCAGAGAGCAGAATGGTGGTCACCAGAGACTGGAGAGTAGGGGGTAATGGAAAGATGTTGGTCAAAGGGTTCAAGCTGTCAGTTATATAGGATGAATAAGTTCTAGAAATGTAATGGATAGTGTGATGACTATAGTTAGTAATATTTTATTGTATGCTTGAAATGGTCTAAGAGAGGATACCTTAAATGTTCTTACCCCTCCACACACACAAATTAACTATGTGAGGTAATGATATGTTAATTGACTTATTAAAACATCAATTGTATATCTTAGATATAAGCAATTTTTATTTTGTCAATTATACCTCAATAAAGCTGGAAAAAGAAGAAAGGAAGGAAGGGGGAAAAGAAAGGAAGAAGGGAGGAATGGAAAGAGAGAGGAAGGGAGAAGGTAGATGGGGAAGGAAGAAGGGAGGGAAGAAAAAATGGAAGTAAGAAAAAAAGGTTCTAGCCATACAATGACACAGTGGTGTTTATTGACCCCAATTCAAACTTTATGGAGAGAGAATTCATTTTGAGCCAGCTTGGGTCAACACATTTACCCTTAATTCAATGAGCTATCGGCAAAGCACAAGAAAGAAGCTCAAGATCTCATCTGGCAAATATGGCTTCCGAGAGACAGCATAGGTCTTAGAAAAGGAGGGATGCTGGTTCATAGGCTTGGCAGATCTCAAATGGTAACTACTAGAGACATAATCAGATATGCAATTTACGCAGTTCACCACATCTGCCATATGGAGAAAGACCTTCAGGGAAGCAACAGTGGAGCTGGAGAGACCTGAACATTACTTCCTGTGGGTAAGAGAAGGTGAGGACTTAGACAAGAGTGGTGGCTATATGGCTGAGAAAACAAAACACTCCAGAGATATTGAGGAGGTATTCCAATTCTTAATTGTTTTCGTAGAGAGAAAGAAGCCCACAATGTAGATCTGAGAGATGAGAAAGAAACCAGAAGAGAGTATCATGCTAAGTAGATGTTTCAGAAAGAATGGAAATGTCTTTGATAAACACAACTAAGAAGTCAGGGGAAATGACTGAAAAGTTTTCAGTAAAACAACTCATTTATGGTATTATTTTTGTTGTTGTCAATGTGCTTATTTCTCTACTAGCCTGTAAACTCCTTTAGTAAATATGTTTTCATGTATTTATTCCTGGGAAATAGCACAGATGCCTGGCACAGAGTGAAGTCTCAAAAACTGTTGAATGAATAAATATGCCATCAATATTGGAAGACATTGAAAATTACTTTTGGATGTGATGGAAAACACATAGTGAGTCTTCAATAATTTGCAATAAATGATCAGGGAAGTCAAGATCTTTAAAAAGAAATGCAATCCCACTGCCGTTCTTGACATGAACAATCCAAAGATGGCTCCCACGGACTGCCTAGCTAGACCTACAATCCCTTCAGTGTCCATAGCCTAAAGAGTGACTTGGGTACTCAAAAACAATTTATTTGTGGGCATTTAGAGTTACAATTGTATTTGCATAATTAAACTTCATTATCTCCAAAGTCAAGGTCATCTTCAGTCTAATCCTTGCCTGAATTATCCAAAGACTCTGCAGCTAACAGGTTTTCCCTCTATTTGTGAAGCATGAATACAATTGCATGTATCAATAGAAACACAGCGGGAAATCCATGCTTGACCCCAGCTGGCTGAAAACAGAGAGACAGGTGGGAAAAAAAATCTAAAAATCGCCTTCTTTTTGTTTGTTGGAAATATAAACAGCCACTCATTCATCATGTAGGTGATGCTCTTCCCCAAGAGCATAGCTGTCATCAAGGATAATACTTAAAATATTTATCTGTGGACATAGCCAAGGCACTGATCACTCAAAAAGGGCCTTGATAATGACAACGATGATGCTGTGTCAAGAGGCCCCCTGCTGGACCACACTTGAAACCTTAGCTGATAATAAAGGGAGGTCCATCCCCACCACCTACCACTGGGGAGAGGAGAACCTATTCAGTAAATGGTGCTGGGAAAACTGGCTGACCCAGAAGATTAAAACAGGACCCCTATCTATCCCCATGCATAAAGGTTAACTCCAAATGAATCAGAGACCTAAATGTAAAACCTCAAACCATAAGAACCTTAGAAAAGGAAGGAAATGCCCTCATGGAAATTGGAACTGGCATCCAATTCCTGAACAAAACCCGAAACCCACAGGTCATAAGAGAGAAGATAGACAAGTGGGAACTTATTAAACTGACAAGTTTCTGCAAAGCCAAAGAAACCATCAAGAGAGCAGGGAGACAGCCTACAGACTGGGAAAAAGTATTTGCCAACTCTAGGTCTGACAAAGGCTTAACATCCTAGATCTACAAGGAACTGAAGCATACCGAAAAGAAGAAAACAAACAACCCCATTATAAAATGGGCAAAAGATATGAACAGACACTTCACAAAAGAAGACATCTGAGCAGCCAATAAACACATGAAGAAATGTTCAACCTCACTAATCATCAGGGATATGCAAATCAAAACCACACTGAGTGAGATACCACCTAACTCCAGTCAGAATGGCAATTATCAACAACTCAAAAAATAACAGCTGCTGGAGAGGGTATGGTGAAAAGGGAACACTTCTACACTGTTGGTGGGAGTATAAACTAGTGCAACCTCTGTGAAAAGCAGTGTGGCGATTCCTAAAAGCTCTAAAAATCGACCTTCCATATGACCCCTCAATCCCCCTACTGGGAATATACCCTGAAGAACTCAAATCACTCTATAAAAAAGATACCTGCACACGTATGTTTATCGCAGCGTTGTTCACAATAGCAAGAACCTGAAAACAACCATGCTACCCAACAAAAGAGGACTGGATTAAAAAATGTGGTACATATAACAATGGAATACTACACAGTCATAAAAAAGAACAAAATCATGAATTTCGCAGCAACCTGGATGGAACTAGAGTCTATAATACTGAGTGAACTCTCACAGAAACAAAGATCCGAGTATCACATGTTCTCACTCATATAATGGACCTTGAACATCCAATGTAATACTATAAGAAAATGACTGACGGTACTGGGAAACTATGGGGGGAGAGGAGGATGAGTAGCAAATATCTGTCTGGGGATGGGAAAACACCTCTTATCAACAGGGTGCCTGAATGAAACGTAATTGTACACCTAACCCTTAACTGTACCCCACAAAACCATAATAAAAAATATTGATTAATTAAAAAAAAAAAAAAAAAAAGGAGGTCCAGGTGAGGAAACCAGCAGCCAGAGCAGTCGGGAAGCACTGGGCATGGGATGCAGACAGAGGGGCTTTGAGTGGTGGGTATGTGTTTGTCAGTACGGAAGTATTTTTGTTGTTGTTGTTCTGTTTTGTTTTGTTTTTTGAGTTGGAGTCTAACTCTGTCACCCAGGCTAGAGTGCGGTGGCACGCTCACGGCCAACGCAGCCTTGAGCTGCTGGGCTCAGGCAATCCTTCCAACTCAGCCTTCCAAGTAGCTGGAACTACAGGCATGAGCCACCACGCCCACCTAATTTTTTGATTTATTGTAAAGACGAGGTCTCACCAAGTTGCCTAGGCCGGTCTCAAACCCCTGGGCTCAGGCAATCCTTTCATCTCAGCCTCCAAAGATTACAGGCTTGAGCCACCATGCCTTTCTATATTTCAATAACTTCAATGGCCTTACCTCAATATATTTGTTAATGACCAGCTCTGGGCAGCAGCCCAAGGCATGCCAGCTCAGGCTATCACTGTCCTATCTATTTAACATATTAAGAAACTGAGGTTTAATGAGATAATATTATTTTTAAGACGTGGGAAACAAGTCAGGATTGGGTACATAAGTGGTTTACATACAGACGAAGTTTGAGCCTCCCACTGTACCTCACTTTGCCTGAATTAGGAATAGGCACCCTTATTGATGTTATGTGCCCCTCTGCCCCCCGCCTCCCCTGGCAGTGCCCTGTGACTTCTAATTCCTTTCTTGCAGTATTTTGCTAGATGTTCCTGATCCACTTATGAGTGAGTACTTGTGGTACTCAGTTCTTAGATTCTGTGATAGATCACTACGTATAATAGACTCTAAATCCATCCAAGTTGCTTTGAAGTCCATAATCTTGCCCTTCATTATGAATGCATAATATTTCATTGGAGATAAGATTTGAATAAAGACCCATAGACAGTGGCAGGAGAATTGGCAAGAGAACCTTTAAAATAGTCTCTTCCTAAATTCACTGTTTGATTCTATGTCATCACCCATAAATTTCCCATGGGACTGTTATGAGAAACCAAATACTTATCACTAATGAGAACACTAAACCCAGACTTGCTCAGCAATTATACCATTATAATGGCCATATCTTTAGAAAAAAGTGTTTTCCTCCATGGAAAATTCACTTTTTTTTATTATGGAATCATGCATTCTTACAAAGGTGGGTTCAAGGGAGAAACAGACAAATTCCGAAATATTTTCCCAGGGTGGACCCCACTGCAAGTGATCCATCTGACTCAGTTTAATGACAAGAAAGACAGATCGTGGTGGCTTTTATTTTTTTAACTTACCTAATACTCTAGGTATGAGACACGATAATTAATTGTGTGTTCTTATAAGCTGGGTGACAATTAAATCTGAGGTTGCTAAGCAGTTCTGAGAACAATCATCTTATAAAATGCAGTTTTCATCTTTTGTGACAGTGGTCTGAAAAAGAAGCGTCTAACGATTCCTTGTGGATGAGGTTCCTGCTAGTCGTGTTTTAATTATTAACTTAATTATATGGATGAAACAATAGGTGGTAATTTAGCTCTTTTGCTGACACCTAATTCTTGCTTCCTCAGCCCCAAGCCTGGGGGACTTTTCAGAAGCAATTTAAGGAATTTTTTTCTAGATGCAGCCTGCTACCTCAGGGTGCTATTTCTGTGTGTTCCTAAACTCATTTCTCTGAAACTGAGGTAGAAATGGGTAGGAGGGTGGACAGGAGAAGATATGATGTGTCCTGGTAAATTGTCATGATTTGGATATACCAGAATGAGGTGGCTATGGGGAGAATTGGGCCCAGATAGGCGCTGGCTCTGAATGTAAGGCTAAGTGTGCCAAACACATTGTTCAAACAATACTCTTTCCTCATTCTTAAGTTCAGAAATTCTTGGGGAGGATGAAAGAAGTGAATAATGTGTTTGGGTTGGGAGGAATTTTCTGGACTCCCATTTGAGAGTGGGGGATGTGGATTCAAGGTTTTTAGAGTAAATATTTCTTTTCCCCAATGACTTTCTAGAGTTTTGTATGTTCTTCCTCTCCAGAAAGAGCCACTCCATGTCCCTCAGAATGTTAGTGGAATCTGTTTAAATATGATACTTCTCTGACCTATGTCCGCAGACCTAAAAGGGAAGAGCCTGGCATACTGAAGAAGGAAAGAACGGATATCATGAGGAAAAGTTATGACCCAGAGAAAAGAGTGCTGGGACTTTTCCCTGAAGCCATATTGTTGGGAATGTGGTCAGTTTCAAAGGCAACTCAGGAAGTCATGCAGGAGCCCAACCACTAGGGTTAGACCACTAAAGACGAGACTGGAAAGTATGGCTTAATGCTTCACCCATCAGGTAGAGGCTGAAGCTACTGATTGCATGTTTAGTACCTCAGCTAGGATTGGTTTAAAAAATTGGGTAAAGATAAACATGTATGCTTGTGACTTTCATAAATAAAAGTATCTACATATGTGTATATATTGAGCAAGTATGAATATAACCACAATTTTAGCTGTTTGTGAATTGGTTTTCTTCTCACTTAACAATATATCCTGCACATCTCTCTATCAATGTTAATTTTGCTGTTGTGTCATTTAGTGGGTGCTTGGTTTTTAAATGATTTATTTTATCATCCAGAGGATACACAGTCTTAAAAGGTATTTCATTAATTTTCTGTTGTGAGATAGCTGTTTAAAATTTTTTTCCTATAATACATGGCGTGGGGCAGAACAGCCATCTTTTTCCACGGGTCTGATATGCTGCTATCACATACTAACTCCCATATATACATGGGTCTGTTCTGGACACTGCTCTAATTCATTTGTCCTTCAAGCTATTTATATTTCAATCCCATATTGTTTTAGTTATTATAACTGTTATGTGTTTCCCTGTCCCTCCAAACCTTTTATTTATATTTTAAAATATGAGGGAAGACCCAAAAAAACCAGAATTATCTTTTGGAGGGCAGGCTCCTGGTAGTACAGGGTTCCCCTTCTAGGTAACTGTTCTAGGAACCCATCAGCATCAGTGTACCAGCTAGCACTGTTGTGAGAGACTGAATTTGGTTTCAGTGAATTTTTTTTGGAGATTCTTTCAACATGTTTGCCCATTTCATGATGAGTGATTTACAAGTGCACCTGCCCACACCATGCCGAGTGTTCAGCAGTTTTTAACCAAAAACAACATGACCCCATGCTCTAACCCTCCCTATTTCACCCAATCTTGCCCCTAGCAACTTTTTTTTTGTTTCCCTAGATGAAGAAAGTCCTCACAGGGAAATGTTTTGCTGAAGGGGAAGAAGTGAAACAAAAAATGACAGAAAATAGAGTGAAAATAGAGTACTGAGACTTTTTCCTGAAGCCACATTGTTGGGAATGTAATCAGTTTCAAAGGCAACTCAGGAAGCCACATGGGAGCCCAGCCACTAGCGCTAGACCACTGAAGCTGAGACTGGAAGGTATGGCTTAATGCTTCACCCACCAGGTAGAGGCTGAAGCTACTGACTGCATGTTTAGTACCTCAGCTAGGACAGGTTTAAAGAATTGGGTCAGGATAGACATGTACGGGTGTGACTTTCATAAATAGAAGTATCGACATATGTGTATGTATTGAGCAAGTAAATGGCTACATCTAGTCTGTAAGAATACTTTTGAGGTTTTTGAATGTTGCTTTCTTAATCTTCTTCTTCTATTGGCGTGATCATCTTTTTCTTATTGGTTCAGGAATTAGACTTTCTCAGGCTCCAGAGAATCAGGTCACCTCTGGTGATGAGGGATGACCGCCTGCCTCACAACCAGGTGTGCATTTGCACCGTATCACTACACTGCCATCTTGAACCAATCACTCCACCTTTCCACAGTGAAATTTCATTATCTGTAAGATAATATATTGCTCCATTCCTCTCTCACAGGGGTAGCAAAGAGCAAATAAACAAGTACCTTCTCACCCTGCATAGTCCAATGTGGTAGCCACTAGTGCTAAGTGTCTACTTAATTAAAATTAAACAAAATTAAATATTCTTCAATTACATTTACCACTTTCCAAGTCCTCATTACCACACATGGCTAAGTGGCTGTGTACCAGACAGTACAGATAGAGAACATTATCATCATTGTAGAAAGTACTATCAGACAGCTGTGTCTTCAACAATAAAGCCTGGTACAAATGCAAGTTAGGTTATTATTGCTGTTGCTGGAGGTTGAAATTTTCATACACACACAAGGAGAGCCCACGCACTGACATGTGTGTCTGTGTGGGGCTGCCTAAGTGCCTGTATTTCATCATTGCTTCTAGAGCAGTCATGAAAGCACCAAAAACATATGTTAAATCCTTGAAAAATAGAGCAGGGGTCAAATAATTATGGGTGCACTGTTTTCTGTAAATAGCATAATCTAGATCACAAATAGCTTTCTGAACCTTCTAATTACAGTATCAAAGAGAAAAGGCACTATTTTTCTATAAAATTGCCAGTTCAGATTAGCCACTTATAAAAAGGCATGTAATCTTCTGGACTCTAATATCCTTTACTCATATTCTACAATATGGGACTCAAGGCTGTGAGCAGCAGAAGTGAGGAGTAGCCATAGGAGAGTTGCAGTGGCCTGAACCCTGCTCAGACAGTACCTGGTCTTTTCTAGCGTGAAGCAAGAAGAGGACCTAACCTGCCCCCACACCTCGCTCCCAGGACCTAATAAAGCAGCAATTGATAATAACAAGAATAATAATATCAACCATTTATCACATTCCAAGGCTCAACTAAACACTTTGTATATCTTACTGCATTTACTCTTGCCAAAACCTACCATTGAGGTAAGTATTGGGCATTATTCCAGTTTTATAGATGGAGAGACTAGGCTGAGAGAGGTTTAAGAACTCACCTGAGGTCATTCAGAAATGTCAGTCAAGAATAGAACTGAAGTATGCCTGACTCCAGTGCCTATGTTCCTAATTATCATGCTTCTTGTCTCTGATAAGGATGGCCCTAATACGCGGAAACGATTTCGCCTACTCAGGAATGCTTGAGCCCTGGTCCTATCTCCTATTCTTCCTGATGTTGGCTCCATCCTGAACTGCAGGGTGTGGACATTCCAGCCTGTACATTCAACTCTGTCCACTCTTCTCCCATATCCCATAAATAAGACCCACACAGGCCCTGGAAGTGAGCTCAAGGCTAGACAAGAATCCCAAGTACCCATAGTATGGTCTAAGAAAGAAGGGTCCTTGGCTCCACAGACTCTCCTGTGTGGAGGGGCACAGCTGGAAGTAGATGAAAAGCAGGCTCTCTAACTGAAGAACCACTACTCAAAATGCGGTTCTAGGACTGGCAGCATCAGCACCACCTGGGAACTTGCTAAAAATGCAAGCTTTTTAAATTATTATAAAGATATGGGGTACAATTCAGGGTTAGGTATACAAACGTTGATTATGCAGGTACCCTTGTTGATGAGGTGTGTCCCTCCTTCCCCTAGAAGTTCCACTCAGCTGCCAATCCCACCACACCTCCCCTGACAGTTTCCCACTACTGCCAATCCCTTTCTTATAGCATTATAATTGTTCAAGGTCCATTTATGAGTGAGAACATATGATACTCTGTTCTTTGTTTCTGTGATAGATCACTGAGTATGATCAACTCTAATTCATCCAAGTTGCTGCGAAGTCCCCATTTTTTTCCTTCTTTGTGGCTGTGTAATACTCCATTGTGTATATGTACCACATTTTTTTTATCCAATTCAGCTTCAATGGACAGCATATTGGTTCCATGTTTTTGTTATTGTGAATAGAGCTGCAACAAACATATGTGTGTAGGTACCTTTCTTGTAGAACTACTTGAGTTCCTCCGGGTATATTCCCAATAGAGGAATTGCTGGGTCATATGGAAGGTCAATTTCTAGTTCTTTCAGAAATCACCATATTGTTTTCCAAAGAGGTTGCACTAGTTTGCATTCCCACCAGCAGTGTACAAGCATTCTTTTTTCTCTGCATCCTCATCAGCATCTGTTGTTGTTTTTTAATGATGGCCATTCTTACTGGGGTTAGGTGGTATCGCAATGTGGTTTTGAATTGCATTTCTCTGATGATGAGTGAGGCTGAGCACTTTTTCATGTGTCTGTTGGCTGCCCGTATATCTTCTTTTGAGAAGTGTCTATTCATGTCTTTTGCCCACTTTTAATGGGACTGTTTGTTTTTTTTCTTCCAGGACATTTGAATTACTTGTAGATCCTAGATGTTAGGCCTGTGTCAGATATACGGTTGGCAAATACTTTTTCCCATTCTGTGGGCTGTCTCCCTGCTCTCTTGATGGTTTCTTTAGCTTTGCAGAAGCTTGTCAGTTTGATGAGGTCCCACTTGTCTATCTTATTTCTTAAGGAATGGGCATTTAGGGTTCTGAATAGGAATTGGTTACCAATTCCAATTTCCATAAAAGTGTATCCTACGTTTTCTAAGATTCTTATAGTTTGAGGTTTTACATTTTGGTCTGTGATCCATTTAGAGTTAATTTTTGTGTATGGTGCTAGTTAGGCCTCCTGTTTCAATCTTCTGCATGTGGTCAGTCAGTTTTCCCAGCACCATTTATTGAATAGGTGGTTGTTGTTGGAGACTTTGTCAAAGATGAGTTGGTTGAGAAATTGAGGCTTTGCTTTCGGAATCTCTATCCTGTTCCATTGGTTTATGTGCCTGATCTTGTACCAATACCAAGCTGTTTTGATTATTGTAGCCTTATAGTAAAGTTTGATGTCTGGAAGTGTGATCCCTCCTGCTTTGTTTCTTTTGCTAAGGACTGTTTTGGCTATTCGTGGTCATTTATGTTTCTATATGAATGTCAGTATTGTCATTTCCAGGTCTGAGAAGAATGATGTTGATAACTTAAAGGGTATCGCATTGAATCTGTAGATTGTCTTAGGTGGAATGGACATTTTAACAATGTTGGTTCTTCCTATCTTGAGCATGGAATATTTTTCCATTTGTTTGTGTCTTCTTGGATTTCTTTGAGCATTGTTTTGTAGTTCTCATTGTAAAAGTCTTTCACTTCTCTGGTTAGGATGATGCAAGGTATTTCTTTTTGTGTGTGTGGCTATCGTGAATGGGATTGTGCTTTTAATTTGGGTCTCTGCCTGCTTGTTGATGGTGTATAGGAATGCAACTGTCTTTTGCACTTTATTTTGTACCCTGAAACTTTTCCAAAGCCCTTTATCAGTGAAAGCAAGTTTTTGACAGATTCTCTTGGATTTTCAAGGTATAGGATCATATCATCAGCAAAGAGGGATTACTTGACTTCCTCTTTTCCTATTTGGATACCCCTGATTTCCTTCCTTTGTCTAATTGCCCAAGCTAGGACTTCCAACACAATGTTGAACAAGAGGAGTGAGAGTGGGTGGCCATGTCTTGTTCCAGTTTTCAGAGGAAATGTTTCCAGTTTCTGTCCATTTAGCAATGTTAGCTGTGGGTATATTGTAGATGGCACTTACTATTTTGAGGTATGTTCCTTCTATACCTAGGTGCTTAAGGGTTTTTATCAAGAAGGATGCTGGATTTTATCAAAAGCTTTTTCTGCATCTAATGATATAATCATGTGGTTCTTGATATAATCACATCTGTTGATGTATTTAATTACATTTATGGTCTTGTGAATGTTGAACTAGTCCTGCCTCCTGGGAATGAAGCCTACTTGGTCATGGTGGATGATTTTTGAGATGTGTTTTTGGATCTGATTTGCTAGACTCTTGCTGAGGATTTTTGCATCTATATTCATAAGGGATATTGGCCGGTAGTTTTCTTTATTGGGGGGGATCTTTACCCAGTTTGGGTATCACTGTGATGTTACCTTCATAAAATGATATGGGGAGAATTCCATCTTTCTCAATTACCTGCCATACTTTCAATAGGACTGGCATCAGTTCCTCCTTATACGTTTTATAGATTTCTGGGTGACAAAGTGAGACTCTAACTCAAAAAAAAAAAAGAAAGAAAGAAACTTTTATTATTATGTAGTGTCCTTTTGCATCTTTTTAAATTTTTGATAGCTTAAAGGTTGTTTTGTCTGATATTAAGTTCACGACTCCTGCCTTCTTTTGTGATTCATTTGCCTGGAAACTCGTTTTCCATCCTTTAACTTTGACTCTGTTTGTGTCCCTTTTGGTGAGATGAGGTTCCTGGATGCAACAAATAAATGGATCATGGGTTCTTATCCAGTTTGTCATACTGTGTCTTTTCAGTGGTGCATTTAGCCCATTCACATTCAGGCTGATTATTGAAATGTGGTTGTTTATCCCTGTCATGAGGTTCTTATAAAAATTTTTTCTTTGCTTGTTTTCTTTTGGCTTTGGGGTTGATGTGTGTGTGTGTTTTCAAGTTGCTTGTTGTGCTGTATTCTCTATTGATTCTGTGCTCTACTGTTCTCTTGGGAAGTGTGTGGTTGTTCTTTTTTTTCTTTCATCTGTGCTTAATACCTTTTTAAGTGTCTCCTGTAAAGCTGGTCTGGAAGCTACATAATCTCTTAGAGATTGGATGTCTGGGAAGGATTTTAATTATCCATCACTGATGAAGCTGAGCTTGACTGGATAGGAAATTCTTGGTTGAAATTGTTTATCTTTGAGGAATTTGAATATAGGACTCCAGTCCCTTCTTGATTGTAGTGTTTCTGCCCATAGTCTGCTGCTATTCTGATTGGTTTTCCCCGATAGGTAGTCTGAACTTTCTTTCTTGCTGCCTTTAGGATTTTTTCTTTTGTGTCTATTTTGTGTAAGCGAATTACTATGTGACTAGGGGTTGGTCTTCTCATTTGATGTCTTCTGGGGGGGGTCTCTGTATCTCTTGTGCTTGACTTGTCACATCTCTGGTGAGATGGGGATAGTTTTCTTGGATTACCTCCTGAAATACTTGCTCCAAGTTGTTGTCCATTTCTCTTTCTCCCTCTGGGATACCAATCAGGCATAGGTTCGGTCTCTTGATATAAACACACTTCTCTTTTTTTTTTTTTTTTTTTTTTTTTTTTTTTTTTTTCATTAATCAGTAGTTTTTATTATGGTTTTGTGG
>NW_007097744.1:537773-579395 GCF_000164805.1 Carlito syrichta | reverse complement strand
GAGGGGCGGGTGCCCAGAGCCTCCCTGTGTGACCGGCGGCTTGATGCCGGGTGCCCGGGCTGGAGACAATGCGGCCGGGGAGGGATCTGGAGGGGGCTGGGACCGGAGACTTCCACACACGAGTAGAACGGCAGCAGTGGGGCGGGGGCGCAATATCTGGCCTTGCGTGGGACTGAAGTTCCCGGGCCTGCCCCCAGCGCGGTTGGTGGTGGGCTGGGGGATGGGGGTAGCGAAGTGATAGCCTTTTTGGGGAACTCACGTTCAGAGAATCTCACAAGTTCACCTATGCCGTCGCCATCTTGCCCCGTCTCCGCCGCGTCATATCAACACACTTCTCTTATAGGCTTTGTTCTTTCTTTCTGAGTCTTCTTTCTAAGTTTTTTACAGATTGGGTTAATTCTATGTTCTGGTTTTCAAGTTCAGAGATTCTTTCTTCAGCTAGATTAATTCTGTTTTCCATGCTTGTCATTTTGTTATTTATTTCCTAGATGAAATTTTTTATTACAAAAATCTCTGTTACAAGTTATTTTACTGTTGCATCTTGTCTTTCTTGAGTCTTATTCACTCTTTCCACCCATTCCCTAATCCCTGTCATATTCTGGGGTCAGTCATTAGTGACTTTCATTGTTTGGGCACCAAGGTCTGATTTTTCAGGAGTCTTCTCTTTGGTACACTTGAAAGTGCCCGTGGTCTTTCTTTGTTTTTTTCCTCATTTGTGAGAGATCTCTTGTTTTCTCTTTAGTTCTGTTATTCTGTGTCAGTGGGAGAGGCTTTCCCTTCTGATGTTTGCTCAGCTCTCTATTCTTCCCTGATCTGTGCTTTGGATTTGTTCTATTTTGAAATAGAATGTCGGGTGGGAAGTTTTGCTGTCTCCTGTAGTTTTTGAAAGTTGAATAAAGCAGGGAGTGGGGTGCTAGGATTCAGAAACTACTTGCAAATTACAATGTTCACTTATTGTGGTATATGTTCCCTGAGACCCACTCCCCACCACCACTCTATATGACAGTGCAAAGTAGAAACTAATGCAAAAAACAATTGAATGCACATACACCCCCAAACAAACTGAAATAACAACAAAGTGAAACAAAAAAAACAAATAAAAACAAGAAAACTGAACACACCCACACACACATACACACACACACACACACACACACACACACACACACACCTAGCTCCAAGTGAATGGAGAAGAAAAACAGAAAGACCAGAAGAAAAAAAAAGGAATTCAGATCAAACCCTCACACATATATTGACACACACCTTAAACTATAAAAAATGAAAATTTAGAAAAACCAGAAGTACAGAAGAGCCAAAACAAACCAACAACAACAAAATTGAGAGATGAACACTCAATCATTCACATACACACATAAACTGAAAACAACACATAGAAGAAAGAAACAGAAAAAGAAAAGAAAAAAATTTTGGAGGGGGCAGATCAAACCTCATATACACATTCATGCACAAAGGAAAAATATTTTTTAAATAGGTGAACTAACAGTCAAAAAATTTTAAACAATTAAAAATTTTTCTTAAAAAAAAACCTCCCCTCTTGTGGTAGGCTCTGTAATTGTTCCTCTAATCAGGTCTCTCCTGCAGAGCCACCTCTTTCACTCTCTCAGTGTCTGGAGCAGGGAAGGAGGAAGGACAGTGAAGGTGGGTGGGGCTGCAGTCCTCCCCTTCCACTCTCAAATGGTCAGGGAGATCTCCTCTGGTGGGGAGGTGCATGATTGTCTCTTCCCCAGGTATGTACTCATGGGAGGTGCCCCAGCCAGACCTATCCTGGAATGGAGTTCTCCTATTGCAACTGTCGTTCAGGCTCCATTTGGGTTTTTCTCTCTCAGTTATGGCCCAGCTGTGTGGGTCTGATTTTCATAGGATTGCTGGGGAGGAGGGGGTTGGGGTCAGCCATGGACTCACCACTGCTCTCTTTGGAGATCTTCCTTGTCCTTTTCTGGCCATACCCTTTGTCCTGCAGCTGGATCAGGTTAGGGGGTGAGGCACCTGGGACTCAGCACTCATCAGTTCCCTCCAAAGTCTGTGCTTTCAGGATATTCCCTCTGGATCACGATCAACCCCTGAGTAGTTGATCCACCAGTCACAGAGATAGGATCTCTTGCTCCCTGGTGAGCAAGTCGGAGCACTTTCCTGCCCTACCTTCAAGATATTGGTAGGGTGCCTCTCTTGTCCTCTTCCATAGGATTTGCCTTTGAACTCTCTCTGTATTCCCTACTGCCAGTGCCCTGTTGAAGTGGTGAGGCAAAGCTTGGAACTGGCAGTCTCTGCTGCTGCAATGGTGAGGTAGAGCCTGGGGCAGTAGTTTCTCCCTGCCACTTCTTCACAGGAAAACTTTTGTCCATTTAAAAAAATTGGTGCTGGGCTTCTGCAACTTAGGAAGAGCCAGAGATCAAGATGCAGCACCAGCTGTTGCACCAGGACCCTGGCCACTTGCTCACAAGCCCCGACCTGGTCAGTCTCTCCTAGCATTTTCTTCCCAGTAAGGGTTTTGTTGATTTTTTTTTTTAAGGTGCTTGGCATCTGTGTCCCAGGAATCAAAAATGCAAATTTTGGGACTCCGCCCCAGGCATCCTGAATCAGAAAGTCTGAGAATGGGCCCCCAGAAATCTGTTTTAATAAGCCCCCCAGGTGATTCTGGTGCTCACTAAGGTTTGAGAGTCACTGCTCTAAGGTGGCCCTTGCTACACAGGTGTGGCCCATGAGCCAGCAACATGGGTATCTCCTGAGAGCTTTTAGAAATGCAAATTCTGGGCCTCCCTGAAGACCTGCTGAATCAGAATTAAGGAGGGCCAAGGCCAGCCATTTTTGTCTAAATAGACTCTCCAAGTGATTCTTATGCACCGCAAACTCTAAGCATTGCTCCAAGGCAGGTCCTCATCTTCCTCCTCTACTTTGTTATATTATTAGTAAGAACTGTTCCTATTTCACTAGAGAAGCTCATCTCCCATTGACTTAAGGGAAAAAAGAAACTGGATAACTTATGTAATTGAAAAAATTTGTGGATATCTCCAACACCACTGGATCTAGATCAGGAGTTGGCAAACTACAGTCCATGAGCCAAACCCACTCGTGTCCTGTTTTTATAAGTAAAGTTTTATTAGGTCACAGCAATATTCATCCATGTGCATATTGTCTATGGATGCTTTCACAGGGCAATGGCAGAGTTGTGTACTCCTGACAGACCACATGACCCACAAAGTTTAACATATTTTTAGAAAACGTTTTGGACCCCTGCTCTCAAGAATATGGTCCAGGGTAGAGACTCCTCAGATCCAGCTTTAAGGGGAACCCTAGGATGAACAACACCCAGCCTGTGAACCTCAGTTGATACCTTGTTCATTCGTGGGAAGTAGGACCAGAAGTTTTAATAGCCAATCACTTTTCTTGAACTCCACACATTTCACACACAAATGTACACATATATAATTAAACATTATGTATGTGAAATAAAACTTCATGCCTAATGAATGAATGATCTGGTGCAGATTTATACAGCAATATTTGAAGCCCCTTTCCTACAAACCCTGGAATGTGGTGAACTCTTGATTAGGGTATATGGCATGACAAGAAATGTTTACTTGGTCTTTGACCCTGGTTCCTGGCACACAGCTCCTAAAACCTTTGCAATCTCCAGACTGAGAAGACTTTCTTTGGTATGCTAATGAGATGGCAGATAACTGGGAACTCCTAGATAGTTTCAGGATGGGGGCAGGTAGCCAGACAAATCAAAACATAATCAGAGGGTTAGAATTTTCAGTTTCACTCCCAGACCTTTGAGAAGGGGAGAGGACCTGGAAATTGACCTAATTACCAATGGCCAGTGATGTAATCAGTCATGCCTACATAACGAAACCTTCATAAGACCCCAAAATGAGGGGATTCAGAGAGTTTCTGAGTTGGTGAACATATCAAGGTGCTGGGAGAGTGGTGCACCCAGAGAGGTCGTGGAAGCTCCATGCCGTTCCCAATACCTAGTCCTATACGTCTTCCTCCATCTGGCTATTCCTGAGTTGATCCTTTATAATAAACTAGTAAATGCAGGTGACATGTTTCCCTGAGTTCTCAAGTCATTCTAGCACATTACCAAACCTAAAGTATGGGAGGCCCAGGGCTTGTGACTGGCATCTGAAGTGGCAGGCAGTCTTGTGGGACTGAGTGAGCCCTTAAATCTGTGGAATTGGGCATTAACTCCTGGTAGTTAATGCCAGAATTGAATCAAATTGTTTGACAGTCAGTTGGTGTCTGGAGAATTGGAGGATTGGTTGTTGGTATTAAGAGACATCTCAGAGACTGACTCAAATGATAAACTTCAGTCTGTATTGCTTCAGAAGTAATTAATTTATACATATAAGAGATGACCCAAAAAATTGGAATTATATTTTTTGTGGGGGAAGGCCTTATAATACATGCTTCCCCTGCTAGGTAAGTGTTATAGGAGCCCATCAACATCAGTGTGCCAGCTAGTGTTGTTGTGAGAGGCTGCATTCGGTTTCAGTGAACTTTTTTTCAGAGATTCTTTCAACTCATTTGCCCATTTCATGATGGGTGATTTATGAGAGTATCTGCCCACACTATGCTGAGATTCCAATAGTATATGATCAAAAACAGCATGACCCCCATGCCCCACCCTCTCTATTCACCCGCTCTCACCCCCAGTGACTTTTTTATTGTTTCCCCAGATGAAAAAAAGTCCTCAAAGGAAAACATTTTGCCAATATGGAAGAGGTGAAACGAAAAATGGCCAAAGCACTAAAAAGCTTCAGAATTGATGAGTTCAAAAACTGTTTTGCACAGTGGAAAAAAGCATCTCGGTAGGTGTATTGCATCAAATGGAGAGTATTTTGAAGGTGACTAAAGTGTAAACATGCAAGAATAAATACACAATTTTTTATAAATAAATTTTGGGTTTTTTGGGATTCCCCCTCATGTATCTACATTACACTATTAATCCAGAAGTATTTTAAGTTATAGATACTATACCAGTAGCCAAATAATTTTTAAGAATAATCTGGAGTCGTTGTCATTGCTGAAGTCTATATGAAGTCATTAGCATTACAGTTATATAAAATCTTCTGTTCCTCCAAAGCTATTCTTTGGGTGAGAATTTGTGAAAATTGAAGGAAGAACTGAATTTCACATCTGAATTGGTGCAGGGAGAATCAGAGAGAGCACCTACAGGAAAATTGCTAAACTATATTAATTTAGCTACAGCAATCCTTGGAGAAAGGGTTGATCATGAAATTGTTGACCACATCCAACCAGAAACACAGTAAATTGCAGAAATCACAGGGAGGGATTTGAACTTCCACAGGGTTCTATAATAACATTACCTAGATTTTTGAGAAGCAAATTCGCCCAAGGCCATTTTAGGATTTTCAAAATTCCTTACTATTTTCAAGTTTGGAGATTCCTGACCTCATATAATATTGGACATAGCAATCAAAATAGGCCAACATTGAACATAATTTATATATAATAATGCAAGCACTGAGCTGTATTTTAGTAGACTTAATGTTACCTTGGAAAAGATTTCATTAATATTTTCCTTCTGAATTTTGGATACTTTTTTTTTTTTTGAGTTGAAATCTCACTCCACCACCCAGGCTGGAGTACAGTGGTACACTCATAGCCACATGTCAACCTGCTGGGCTCAGGTGATCCTTCCACCTCAGTCTTCCAAATAGCCAGAACTACAGGCATGCACTACCATACCTGGCTAATTTTTTGATTTATTGTAGAGACAAGATCTCGCCATGTTGCCCAGGCTGGTCTCAAACTCGCAGTCTCAGGCAACTCCCTCACTTCAGCCTCCCAAAGTGCTGGGATTACAAGCTTGAGTCACCGCGCCCGGCCTGGATACATTTTTCTAAATCTCAGTTATTTTTGTAGATCTTAGAGGGCTTACCAGCCTTGGCACAAGTCTGTATTACCCAGTCCATCTTCCTGGACTAAATGTAAATAGAAATAGTGTGTGAAAGCAACTGGTTTAGTAAATGCAGGAGTCAAGCTCCGAGATTGTGTCCTCTGCAACTTTAGTGGAAAAAAAAAAAGCAGGGCATTGTTTTTGTTTAACTTCACTGTTATTTTTTGGACAGCAGGTCAGTATACTGCAAACATATGCTGAAATGATCTAATCAATTTTGAGAACCTCACCAGAAAGGACAGCTTAACTCAAACAGGTCCACAGAGAAATAAGTGTGAAAGGACAAGTGAATGTCAATTAAAACCAGCAACTGGTTTTGCAGGATGGGATTTGGACTTTATGGGCTTAACAGAATATGTCCATCCATTGGGATTGTAATCCATTGCAGCAAGTCCTCCTCAAAGGCCTGGGTAAGGTTCTCAGCAAAACAAATAGCCTTATTAATTAAATGAGTTAGTACTCTCACCACAATGTCCTTAATTGTTATTGTGACTTTCGGGAGAGGCATTTTCAAGCCAAATTGCACACCCAGAGACTCCGGTAATCAATGCCACAATAAGCCTGGTATGCTCTGAAAGTGATTGCAAAGGCAGCCACACAGGATGTGCCCGCAGCTTGCCTCCATTAGCCTAGTCTTCCCGTGTGAGCTCAATTCCTAAGTGCCCTGTGCAACCGGCATTGTCCTCCAACCCGACTAGAAATCCAAGAAATCCTTCATCATCATTTTCTCCCTACAGAAGACATTCCCCTTTAATTTGAAGACCTGCTGGATTTCAGTTTTTTTGTATCAAATATGAGTTGTGTGAATAGCTTTGATTCTGTTCTGAAAGAGGAAAGGCACTAACCCTAATAGACCAAAATCACTGCTCCAAAGAGTTTCCATTCCACTTGGTGAGTGGCTTCTACTACTATCTTTTTTTTTTTTTTTTTTTGAGTTGGGGTCTCACTCTGTCGCCCAGACTGGAGTGCAGTGGCCGCTCCCGGCCACCGCAGCCTCGACCTGCTTGGCTCCGGCGATCCTTCCGCCTCAGCCTTCCGAGTAGCTGGAACTATAGGCGCGCGCTACCACGCCCGGCCGATTTTTTGATTTATTGTGGAGATGAGGTCTCGCCAAGTTGCCCAGACAGGTCTCAAACTAGGCAATCCACTCACCTCAGCCTCCCAAAGGCGCGGGATTACAGGCTGAGCCACTGAGCCCGGCCTCTACTACTATCTTGGGTGCTGTTTGTTTTGTGTGAGAGGGTGCCCCTTTTCTGTTTTACACTACCTAGCAAATACCTGTGTTGAATCTGAGCAACTCTTTCTCATACAAACCTGTTTCCCAGTGCCTGGGACTACTCTGCATGCAGCAGTTATATCAGTTAGAAACTGTATTTGGTCCTAAGTAACAGAGACCCAGCTATTCACCAAAATACACTGGTTTAAATCAGACAATGATTCACTATTTTTCTATCATTTAGTCCAGAAATAGAAAGGCCAGGGTTGTCCTAATGGCTCTATAATACCACCAATGTCCCAGTGTTCCAAGTTGCTTTTATTTTCTGTTATACTCTCTCTCTTTTTTTTTTTTTGAATCAGGGTCTCACTCTTTCACCCAGGCTGGCTGCAGTGACACACTCACAGCTCACTGCAGCCTCAACCTCCCAGGTTCAGGAGATCCTTCTGTCTCAGCCTCCAGATAACTGGAGCTACAGACGCATATCACAACGCCTGGCTTACTTTTTGTTTTTGTTTTTGAGACAGGGTCTCACTATGTTGCCCAGGATGGTCTCAAACTCCTGGACTCAAACAATCCTCCCTCCTTGGCCTCCCAAAGTGCTGGGATCACAGGTATGATCCACCGTGCCTGGTCTCGATTGCTCAGTTCCATCCTCAAGACTTCCTTATCACTCTTAGATGGCCACTATAATAAAAATAGTCACACTGTAGTTGGTAAGAAAGAGGAAGGTGGAAAGGAAAAACAAGCCAAACATGTAGGGAGTGCTCCTGGAAGCCCTACCCATGTCTTCCCCTGACATTTCATTTTCCTGAACTATATCTCATGACCACATCTTTCTTTAAGGGCATGATAATTTTTAAATGGGTCCACAGATTCTTGGATAGTTCTTCTTCTGAGAAGTGGAGCCTAATTTTTCTCCCCTTGAATGTGTACTGTACTTAATGACTTGCCAAGTAAATAGAACGTGACAGAGAAGATGGTGTGTGACTTCTGAGACCAAATAGTAAGTGGCATTATGACTTCTCTCAAGATTCACTCATTCCAAGAAAGCAAGCTGCCCTATTGTGTGGACACACAAGCAGCCCTATGAAGAGGTTCACATTTGGAGAGACTGAGGTCTCCTGCCAACAACCAACATTGACTTCTCCGGCCCTTTAAAGTTAAAAATTAGCCTCCTTGGAAGTATATCCTCAGTCTCAGGAAACCCTACAGATGAGCTACAGATGACTTGTAGCCCTGGTCCACATCTTGACCACAACTTCATGAGTCACCCTGAGCCAGAAACTTTCAGCTAAGCCGTTCCCAAACTCTTGACTCAAAGAAACTATGTTCAATAGTAAGTGTTTATTGCACTAACATCTGCTAAATGTGGAGATACTTCGTTGTACAACATTAGATAATGAATACAAAGGGGGACTATGAAATATCAAATATGGTCAGCACTGAATCATAGACTGATAGTTTTTCACCAAAATCTATTTTCCACTTCTTTGAGCTCACAGCTGGACTATTTCTCATCTGCTCTTGCTGTTGGATGTGGCCATGTGGTCATGTGACTAAGTCCTCTCCAATGGAATGTGAAAGTAATATATACCACTTGCAGGCTTGGCCAAAAAGATTTGCGTATGCTCCTCCATTTTTCCCTTCCAACCTGTCTATGACTATTGGTGGTATCTACAAAAAAATCATGGTGCTGATCCTCATTTGAGGAAGAATCAGTGAGGAGTGAAATCACCATGGTATTTAGAGGTGGGAAATCATGTCCTGAAAGAATGAGTTAATAGAATATACTTGTGTTGTCATTGTTTGGTGGCCCAATACAGCCTGCCTTGCTGTGGTATTCAGGATTCTGGCAGAGGCTGAGCACATTTCTTTCTACTGAAAGTTAGAGAAACACCCTTTTGAGCAGCTTAAACAATAAGGACGTGGATTATCTCATGCAAGAAATCCAAAGGTAAGCTGCTTCCAGGCCAGGATGTCCTGCCTCCCACCCCACTTCTCTGCAATTCTCTGGACTCTGCCTGACACTGAGTATCTCTTCTTCTTTGACCAAGCTCTTTCTGTGGTCACTGACTAATCCTCACACCCACAGCACTTTGAAGAGTTACCAAGGTCTAAGTTCTTTCCACGGCTAAGATGTTGGTCCAGTGCTTTTCTTTTTTGAAGGATCCTAACACTGTTCCCCTTTGCAGTATAATGCCCACAATGCTCCAAAGAGTGAATGCTGTGTTCATCTCAGACCAAAAAGGATAAAAAGTTATTGGAGTACACCTCTCTTGATAAAACCCCTTCCATGTGGTGTGTTCACTGATGTTCTTAGTTAGAACCCACCCTGGCTGAACCCAAGGATATGCATGGGCCCTGCCTCCTGAAAAGCCACGGTGGACTGGCCCAGACACTAACAAGAACAAAAGGGCATGTCACACGGCTGGTAGAGCTAAGATAAAAGTCTAAAGAGCAGAAAGGCCTTCTCCATCCACTCCCATCTGCATCATTCCCCATCACCACTACCTCAACACTAGGCAAAGAGATGCTATTTGTGTCATATTGGGGCAAGAATGTCCTGGATTGAGAGGAAGGAAGAGAATCAGGATGTGTGTTATTCTACTAGGGTCATTATAACAAAATATCATAGACTGGGTGATTTAAACAATAGAAACTTATTTTCTCACAGTTCTGGAGGCTGAAAGTTCAAGACCAAGGTGCTAGCACTCTTGGTTTATCCTAAGTCTTCTCTCCTTAGGATGTAAATAGCTGCCTTCTCACTGTGCTCTCACATGGACTTTCCTCTATGTAGGGGCATGAGCCTAGTATCTCTTCCGCTTCTTATAAGGACACTAATCCTTTGGATTAGATGCCCACACTTATGATCCCACTTAACCTTTATTACCTCCTTAAAGGCCTTTTCTCCAAATTCAGTCACATTAGGGGCTAGAGTTTCAACTTATGAATTTAGGGGGGACACAATTCAGCATATAAAGGGAAGAAAACATAGATGCTGGTGGTTTCCCAAGGCAAAGACCCTGTGCCTGACCTGAGACTCATATTGATGAATAATTCAGGTTCATTTGGGGGAAGATACAGCAGAGAAGACCAAAGTTCTTCCTGCCAGTGGAGCTCCAGAAAAGAGGCAGGCTAGTGACTGGATCCTAATGAGAAGCAGCTGTTTACATCACTAGAGCATGATCACTTCTAATAGCTGCTCAGCAATTCACTGTACCCAGAGGCAGTGTGGAGCAACAAAAGGATTTCTGAGGACCCATGAATGAGTAGAAGCAGAGTTGAGAGCCTCTAGTCCCTAAAAGGCCATAAAGATGGGAACCAGTGGAGAGGCTAAGCTACGCTCGGCCTGTGGAGGAGACCAGCTACGGATGACTTGAAGATGAGACCTCCCCCTCCATCTGCACCTGCAGCTCCCTCACTACCACCATTACTGCCGCCATGACCATTTCCACCATCACCATCGCCAGCTCTGCCCATACCAATAACACCTCCACCTTCATCACTTTCAGCTCCACCAGCTGCAAAACTAAAGCCACCACCTCCCACAGCAACAACACTATCATCAGCACGCTCACCACGAACACTGTCACCACCACTGCTATCCTCACCATCACTGCCACCTCCACCACCACTGCGAACACTTCTACCTCTGTCATTGCTACCTTCTCCTCCACAGCCTCTATGGCCCCACAGACTTTACTAGCTTCACCGCTTTCACAGGCTCCACCACCACCATTTCCACTTCCAGCTCCATCATCTTCTCCACTTCCACAACCACCACAACTATGTCCACCATCACGTCCACTTCTGCCACCTCCACCACCCCTATCGCTTCCATCATTCTCTTCTCCAGTTCCTGTATGCCCCTCATCCTAGCCATCACCTTTTTGAGGAAGCCTCTCCACTTACCACACTTGGCCAATCCTCCTCTCTGTTATCAAGAGCACAACGCAAACATAACTGCACTGGAGAGCTTTTCCTTGCCTCTTTCTCCACATAAGTTGTATGGTTCTCTTTATTTCCAGTACTTAGCCAAAAACAGTGCCAGGCATGTCATAGATCCATAATCAGTATTTGACCGGGAGAGGACTGTATTAAATTTTTAATGAGTCAAAAACTACAAAGTCTTGATGATTTGAAATTCTGAAATTGCAGTGAATATTATTGTGATATTGTATTTATCAGCACACATTGTGGAATTTGATCTTCTAATTTCCAGTCTCAGAGTGAATTACCAGGCCAAGGATGGATCCCTGGACAAGAAGTGACCAAGGAATACTTGAAGTTAGATAGCAACACTACTTAAAACTCACCACTAGATGGCAGCCGCACCCCAGGAGCAGGCCACTTGCGCCCTCTGGCCACACCCCTGAGCCCGGCCTACGCGCCCCACTCGGCCTGGCCCTTCCTAGGAAGGGGCAGGCGCTAGCAGATCTTGATCGCCCTGGGAACTGCCCTCACTTCTTCCCGCCCTTCCACTCTTAAGTCCTGAGCTCTACCAGTCCCTTCATTCTTCTCGTCCCCAACTCCCCATTATAAAATCCCCACCGCCTACCTAGCGCTCCAGACGCCCCATGCAGGGCCAGGCCGGCCACTGTCTCTGACATTATCTGCTCAATCTGCCAGAGAAAGAGAAGGAACAGGATCCCCCTTGAGTCTCCCTGGAAGGAAGGATTAGGACCCATTGCGAATTGTCTCATGTGTGAGGCCAGAGCAGACAAGGAGGAAGAGGGACAAACAGAGAGAAGGAAAAAACTTCAGAAGAGCCAAGAAGAAAGAGAAAAGCAAACATGGAGGTACCCTGAGGAATCTGCTTTTGGAACATCATCCTAGGTGCTGTGTAGCTTCCAGAGGAGCTGCCAGGGAGACCAATTAGGGAGAGATCTTCACTTGAGTCTCAAGAGGACCAAGGGGGCCACACCAAAAGAGACTTCGAGCCATAGAATCCCACCTCCCTGGCCATCCCCCCACCATGGGAAGGGAAGAGAAAAGCAAGGACAAATTTGGGGGACACAGGTGGAAGGTGGTGGCCCCTCCAGGAGCTGTCCGAGTTGAGTAATTGCTTTGCATGACTTTTCTTGTCTCCATTAGAAAGAGCCTAGAGTCTTGTGGGAAAAGGTGGCTTCCTTTCCCCAACCCTCCCAAACCTCCTCCCCCTGGAGCCGCTCCCTCCAAGCTTCCTCTGTCTCCTTATCTTGCTCTGTTCTTGGGCACAGTCTGGGACTCCCTCTGAGCAGAGTTTCCCATAGTAGTGGGGTTTAGTTTTGTTTTGTTTTGTTTTTCCTGTCTTCTGTGTTTGTTTAGGATAATGTGCTGCCTGATGGTTATAGACTATGATCAAAAGATACCAAAGCAGAGAGAAAGACAGGGATGTCAGCATAGGCGCTCTGTTCGGCTTGTTATCCCCACAGCCAGTACTGGTAACCCACTCCAGACTCCCTCCCACAGTTAAAATCTCATTCCCTCTCTGCACTGGCATTGGCAAGAGATACGCAGGGCCATCACTTCCTCTCAAGAGGACTCAGAGGCCTGCCTTTAATCAGAGGGTTCCTATTTCTTATTCTCCCTGCCTTGGTGTGAGAGGCAGGAGGGGAGTGGTGGGAATGATCACTGCATCCCAAGTCTTCAGTCTTGGCAACCTGTCCCAGTGTCATAATGGAGAAGAAGCAGATCTAAAATGCAGCCCTGCCTATGGCATAGGAGGACCGAATGGCAAGCAGGTCAAAGCCCTCTGTAGAGTGCAAAGTACTTTATGAATACTCACATGGCCATCTATTGGTTGGGCATCTCTTCTGGGCCAGACCAAGGCACCATATTAGGATCTGGGGCCACAGTAGAAACAAAGACACAGGCCTTGCAGAACAGAGAAATGCATGAAATGACACCATGAGGAAGGAAGCAGGCGAAAATCCAAAATGCAGGCAGTTGTCTTGGTCAAAAAAAACCTAATATCTTCAATAAATAAGTGGTATGAAAAAGGGGGAAAGGTTTTCAAGGTGAAAGAAATTTCCGAGACATAACTACTACAAGTATGAACTGGAACTTGTTTGTATCCTGCTTTGAAGAGTCTTACCTACAAAAAGGTAGTTTTGAGACCACCAGGGACAGGTGAATATGGAATGGGTGTTAACATTAAGGAATGCGTAAACTTCAAGTATAATTAGGATGGCACTCTGGTTATTGTTTGAAAAAAGAGGAAAGGGAGGAAGTCATCTGTTAGAAAAGCACGTCTCTACTTGCAAGGATTTACTCAAGAAGAAATGCCTGGGATTTACTTTAAAATACGAAATAAAATAAAATACAGTTGACCCTTGAACACTGCAGGGGGTAGTAACAAATCTGAGTGTGATTTTTCACTCCCCCAAAATCTGACTACTAATAGCTTACTGTTGACCAGAAACCTTACCAATAATATAAAGTCGATTAACACATAAATAGGATATTGTCAACACATATTTTATACATTCGTGACTTATCTAATTTTTTTAATTTTTTGATATTTATAGGCTACATGGTTCATGTGTGAGTCTTTTCAAATGGTCACAAATCTCAAAAAAATTTTCAATATATTTCCTTTTAAAAATTCATATATAAGTGGACCCTTGCAGTTAAAACCCATGTTGTTTGAGAGTCAATTGTAAATGTACAAGAGAGACAAATAAAAAAGAATGAGCATCGATAATGGTTGAAGCTGGACTGTGGGGTTAAGTCGTGTGGGGGGGACTTAAGTCGTGTGTGTGTGTGTGTGTGTGTGTGTGTGTGTGTGTGTTTAAATTTACCCATAATAAAATTTTTTATTTTAAAAAATATTCCAAGGAATTTGGAGGACGGGGTGGAGGCAGACAGACAATCATCACAAAATATAATGGACCAGAAGAACAACTGTGAAGACCCAGAGAAGGGAGGATGCAGAGAGAGGCCAGACAAATTAGATTAGGTAAATGAAGATAGGCAAAAAGAACATTCCAGAAGGAGAGACCCTGTGTGCACAGGGACAGAGACCCCAAACAGCATGCCACTATCCAAAAGTTTAAGTAAGGTAAACTTACTAAGGTAACCGGTTTTTGCTTGGAACGTTCCTGATTTTAGCCCTGAAAGTCCCACATCTCAGGAAACCTATCAGTCCCTGCTAGCCTGGGTGTCTGGTGACTCTGCTTTACCATTGTTGCATGGATCACCACACTGCTCAGGTGAGGAGGGCACAGAGCTGAGGTGGAGTAGCTGTGAGCTACTGGTCTGGGAATTAGGGCATTCTGGATAAGAGGCCAAGAATGATCCCCAGGCAGTGTCCATAACCATTTTTCGGCCCTTTTTACACCAGAACTGTAATAGCAACCTCTTCTTCCCAGGACACTGGAGTCAACTGCCCAGGAACCACACGGGCTTTTCAGGCCTTCTCCTCTATCCTGCTAGAAAGAAGCCCACAGAAAACACAGCTTCTACCCTGGACACTCTCCTCTGACCCTAAATCAAGCCACATTGTGTGTGTGTATACATATATATATATGTATATACATATATATATGTATATACATATATATGTATACACACATATGTATGTATGTTATATATGTTATATATATATATTCTTTAAGCACTTGCTATGAATATTTTCTGATTTAATCCTTGCAAAAACTCTATGATGTAGCAATCATCACATCCCATTAATGAGGAAATTAAAGCCCAGAAAAGTAATTTGTCCAAGGTCAAATACAGTGATAGCAATATACCTCATATACCTATCTCATGGTTGTGTGGGGAATACGTAAATTGTCATATATATAAAATGCGTAGAATGATGCACAGAGGGAGTATAGGTCAGGGTTTAACTCTTGTGGATGGTATTACTACATCACACTGCCACGCCCTACAGAGGGTGGGAGAATGCCCAGACATTCGGACTCTGGAAATAATGAATTACTTGATTTTGCATTGCAAAATAATTCACCCCAGGGTTCCTGCATAAGCCTAGCCATTTAGTTTTACAAACTGATTTGGGTATAATGTCCCCACCTAAGGCAAATCCTGTGACATCCTTAAAAGCTTTCAAAGTCAAGTTCCCCTGACACTCATCGCAGGCCTCCCATTGCCCATTTCCCTGAACAAAGATGCTCATCTTCCACAGAGGAGGGTCAGCATGATCTTCCATGGCAGCTCAGAGGGCAAGCTCAGTCCTCTAGCTCCCTGTTTCTTTAGCCATGGATCACATAGCAGCCTCCAAAGAGCACTCCAGTCTGGGAATCTCCTGTTCATTTTCCAGTTGAGAAACTCAAGACACCAGAGATAGAGAGTCCCATGCCTGCCTTGACCTTCAGCTTCCCTGGATCCGTCCTGGGAAAGCCCTTCCTGCAGACTACAGAGGAATCCCCTCGACGTACTGTTCCCAGTAGACACCTGGCACCCTAAGAAGCAACAGATGCCTACAGTCTCATGTTAGTATGGACGAGACCAGGGGCTAGTCGAGTTTTCAGAGTCGTAGTCAATTTTGCTGATCCCAGTTTACCCATTAACATCTTGAGAACTGGAAACTTGGCAGCTCACACCAAATTTCCCTGACACAGTCTGGTTTATAAAGACGGAGTCCCTTTCCCCCCCATGCAGTGATAGCCATCACTCTTTCTCATCGCCGTAGCAGTAGGCATCTCAGGAAAAGCAACAGGGGCATTGTCGGGAAAGACTGGAGGAGCAAGGGAGAACAGGCTGCTTTGCCTCCATTTCAAGAGATGTCTGGACCTGGGATGGGAGCGGGTTCTGCTATGGGCTCCTGGCATTTTATAGCAGGCACTGGAAAGTTCCCAGGAATATCCCTGCCAAATTGCAAGGAAGGGTATTTCATAAGTCTGTGTGTTCCTTCTCCAACATCCAAAACAGGGTGCCCAGATCCAGTTATTAAGACCTGCACTGAACAGAACCAGTGTAACCTCTGAGTCAGTCATAGGTTATAATCCACTCTTTAGCAACTCATCACCACCACCATCACTATCACACACCTTGACCAACCCAGAATCAGCGGGTCTTCTGATTTCTGAGCCCAGGTCAGGAGAAGTCGCCCTGCCCAGGCACCAACCAAATGTGTGCCTCCACAGAAACTTGAAGACAGACTGCGGAGAAGCATCATGAATTTTTCACAAGATTCATCTAATAGTGTCTGAGCAGAGCTGAGAAAGCCACATTCCAAGGGCCTGTGCCAGCAGCTCGCAAAGAGTTAACCCATTAGGCCATATCCTGGTGAGCTCATCCCTGCCAGAGCCTGCTCAGTTGCTGGGATCCGCAGCACACTTCTGCATGTGGCCAGGGTGGCTTTCTCCAGCTGGGATGAAGGACTTGAGCAGAAATTCATTGCTGGCTTCCTCCCTGCACGAGCTCCAAGTGATTCCGGGGTCCTCCGTCCTCCCCGGGGATATCATCAAGGACAGTAAGTAAGGAGGGAACGTTCCCCTCTGCCCTTCCTTTCATCTCCCTAGAGGAAGGAGTTGACTTTAACTTTGCTTTAGAGCACATTGAGTCTTTAAACTGGAGTTGGAAGGCAAGCGTGAATGACAGGCAGGAGAGGGGGCTGTGCCCTGGGAAGGGGAGAAGCCAGCTGCAAGCAGGCTGAAGGGACTGCCCACTGGGGATCCTGGCAGACAGTGGTGGCACGGAGGAGGGGATTTCCTCTTGCTGTGCACGGGAGAGAAGGGAATTCATGTGTAGAGGGCTGCTTCAGCCCTGCTTATACAGCATACATACAGCCTTCACCCTTGGCAGCCATTGGGGGTAAAGGATATTCAGGGACCCAGGTGGAGACAGGAACCAAAAAAAGGCAGACAGCAGTGGAGAGCAAGGCCACCCTTAGACCCCAGAGTACATGGGCGGGTCCTCAGGCCTAGGCTGCCCTCCTGGGCACCTCACGTCAGACCCTCCCTCCTGCAGGTGCAGCAGGCGCCTGGGACAGGTGCCAGGAAAACAAGGTGGAGCACGCTGGCTGGCTTGGGCGGTCTTCAGTTCAGAAAGGGGGAAACAAGACAGGCAGGTACATGAAAACAGACAAAGACATGGCTCAGTTGTGTGCCGTGAGGACCGTGTATCCGGGTCAAGCCAGACATGACCACACACATTTCCACTCAAGCTATGTTTCCACCCTGTCTGGGCACCAGCTGGATAGCTTGAAGAGGGAAGTAAGTGGCACCCTCTAGGTTGACTATGACCTTTGGAAAACTTCCCTTCCTAGAAGTACTGTAATCAGGTGATCGATGGGTGGCCGTGGCCGTGGTGACATCAGCAGCATATTCAGAAAAGCTCTCACCTTTACTCTGTCAGCCCAGGCACTGGCCCCTACTCACCTTATCAGAGGGGTGGATGGTCACCAACTGAATGTCCTGGCGAAGGGAGGACAGCATGGCGGGAGAAGATAAGAGGTCTAGGGGTGAGCATTGACAAGCTGGAGCTGGGTGGGGCCTCCAGGGGGCAGACAGAAGGACCCTCCACTTCTCACTCATGCTGGAGATTCTTCGGGAGTAAGAAATTGTATCATTTCTGCCACTTCCATCCTGTGACCTGCCATCCCCTACTGTCCCCCCAGGCTCTGCTGGTTGACCCAGCCTTGCAGCAGTGAGGTAATGAGTGCCTCTCTCCTCTACATTAGGTCTGTGCAATTCCCAGAATAGCCTGACTCCTATCAAAACTCTGTAGATAGAGAGGCCTGGAAGGGAGAAGCTTGGGAAGGGTCAGATAACTCCAAGCCCAAGCACAGTAGCACAGTGGGACCTTTAAAATATTAGGGTTTCCAGATGTGTTACAGGATGCTCAATTCAATTTGAATTTCTGATAAACAATGGATAAATTTTAGTTTATGAATGTCCCATGCAATACACACAATATTGGAACATTCTGGGGTTTTGTTGCTGTTGTTGTTGTTTTGGTAGAGATGAGGTGTTATTTGCCCAGGCTTGTCTCAAACTCGTGGCCTCGAGTGATCCTCCGGCCTTGACCTCCCAAAATGCAGTGATTACAGGCATGAGCTGCTAGCTCAGCCAGAACATTCATATACTTTAAAAAAGTATCTGTTATTGATCTGAAACTCAAATTTAGCTGCACACCTCATAATTTTATTTGCTAAACCTGGCAACCCTCTTAATATTGACCACACTTCAGCACATTCAAAGGAGGATGGCTTCAGGGAAGGACTGGAGAGTGAGTTCCGGATGGAGATGTACAGATACAGGGATGATAGGATGCTAGGAAGAAAGGAAGTGAAGAGAAAAAGGCAGGGTTTACCCTTGCAAAAGATCGTGAGCCTCAGCTTTCTTATTCGTAGGGTGGGAATGATATTAACAGTGCCACCCTCAAAGCCAAGAGGATTAAAAGAGACCCTTCAGGTGAAGAAAGTAGCACATGCCAGGCATTTTATGCTCCATTTGTGGGATGGTGACAGTGATGGTTTTGTGGCCACCCTGGGGGCCTCTTGCTGCTTGCTGGCGCCTGCTCAGGGTCCTCAGCTTAAGTTGCCAGGTCCTCAGCAGCTCCATCCAACAGCCCTAGGCCTAAGCCCTCCACCAAGGTAGCTGCCACTGCAGTTCTGTTCACTGCCTGTGCCCCAGCTCAAGCATTCTCCCAATCACTCTTTCCCTAACCCGAAAAGAAAATTAAAACTACCCTGAAGAGGAGACAGACAGACTGTAAAACTCACATTCCAATCCTGATGCTCTATCCACCTGTCATTCACCTGTGAGTAACTTTGAGCAAGTCACTCAAACCTCTCTGATCCTCAGTTTCTTTACCTGCAAAATAGGGTAAAAATGTACCTTCGGTGACGTGTCGGGAGGTTTAAATGAGGAGAGGCAGATGAGTACAGTTCCCGGCACATACTAAGCATCTGACAAACAATAATTATTATTGTATAAAAAGTATCAATGCTCCCAAGAACACCGCTTGGGCCTTTGAGAAGCAGCTCTGATACCTCGGAGACTTATGTAAGAACTTCAGCCAGCAGAAGGCAGCACGTCTTGGCAAGGTAAGCAGTCAGTTAGGAGGAGTGTGTCCTGCCTTTTCCCTTCATAGCTCCCTCTATGGCCCCCTTAGGAGCAGTCTCCACCCTACCACCTTGCTCAAAGATCAAAGGGGATTGTTTACAGTCAGATGGGAAGGAACAGGAATGGTGACTTGGCTGGGTTCGAACCTTCTATGACCTCAACCAGAAACTGAAAAAAAACAAATTCACAGGGTAAACTGCTTTGCAAACCCCGCTCTTTCCCCTTCTACTATAAATCTCCTATTTATTTAGGCATTTAATAAATGTTTACTAGCCTCCCTAGCCTCCACAAAGCACTGGGTTACTGCTCATGGCATAGGGAGTCAAGAAGGACCCAGCCCAGCCCCTCAAGGAATATGGAAGGGAAGAAAGAGCTTCCAATCCTGTGAAGTCAGATACATATGTGGTCATCTGCAGGGGAATAATTTACTTAATCCATTGTTCCCGTTAAGTGGTACATTTCAGACACTCAGGAATCGACTGAAGAGAAAAGTATTTGGACCTCATTATCTCAGGCACTCACTGTTGTTCACCAGCTTGTACGCTCTCAGCTCCTAACCATATCTTGGGGGATGAATATAGGAGTGTGTGAGGAAAAACTAAAAATGTTCCAGTCAGTTCTCCCTCCTCTCATTTGAGGCGTCTCTTCACTGCCATTGACCGAATGAGCTCCTCTTCAGGAAAGGGGCTTTGCCTCAACCATGTTTGTCTAGCAAAGGGTCTGGCATACAGTAGTTGCTCAAAAAGTGTTTGCTACAATGTTGGTGAGGAAATAGTCAATAGCCAGACACTGAAAAGATTTGTGTAGGCAGAGCCTCCAACTATGGAGATGGTTCCAAATACACACTACAAATAGGTAGACTATTCTAATAAGATTGAGAGTCCTAAGACTGGGCACGATGGCTCACACCTATAATCCCAGCACTTTGGGAGGTTGAGGTGAGAGGATTGCCTGAGCCCAAAGGTTCGAGACCAGCCGCGGCAACATGGTGAGATCTCATCTCCACAATAAATCAAAACATTAGCTGGGTGTGGTGGCACATGCCTGGGGTTCCAGCTACTTGGAAGGCTGAGGAAGAAGGATCGCCTGAGGCCAGCAAGTTGAGGCAGCGGCGGCTGTGACCATGCCACTGCACTCCAGCCTGCGACAGAGTGAGACTCCTACTTAAAAAAAAAAGATCAAGAGTTCTGTTGAAACCTCCCTTCTGGATACGTTCATTTAGCCAATCAAAGTCAGTCTTTGCTCTGTCCAAGGCTCCTTGGCTCCTGAAAATCTGTGTTTTCCTTCAAGGGATGGTGTCTTCCCAGAGACAAGATGCAATTCTTATTCTTGTTTTCTATCTTTCTTTCTCTCTGTTTCTATCTCTATCTCTCTATCTCCTGTTTCCAATTCCCAGTTTTTCCAAGATGCACCTTCTCGTCCTTTCAGGATTTGCTTTTCCTTAGAATCAGTTAACACAATCTCCCCCATATAGTCAGGTGATTGCCTCACCTCACAAATTTCCCTTTGCCATCTCTGCCCTATTCCACTTCTCCCTGCCTGTACCCCTACTTTCCTTTTCTGGGGTGATGTGTCTCCTGCCCACACCCTACTCTGAATCTCCATGTCTCATCATTCTGCGTCAGCCATGATCAACATTCTTCCATTTCTAGTTAAGCTCTACTTCCACCTGTTCCTTAGTCCGCCCTACTCAATTGTTATTATTAAGACTTTCACAGTTCGTTTATATGGGGTGTAATTTATACACAGTGAAATACACAATTCTTAACGTGCCATGTTTAGTGGATTCCCCGTGTAATCCACACCAATATCACCACATAGAACATTACATCTACCACAGAAAATCCCCTTATGTGTCTTCCAGTTAGTTCCTCTTCCCTGCCTTAATCACTTTTCTGAACTTTGTCATCTCAATGAGTCCCAGCTGGACCTAGAATATTATATACAGTAAATGGAAACATACAGTATATGTACTCGTTTATATCTGATTTCTTTCACCTAGCATGTCTGTAAGACTTATCCATGCTGTTGTGTATATCAGAAGTTAGATCCTTTTTATTGCTTAATAATACTCCATTGTGTGAATTACAACCATCCTTTCTTCTGTTGATGTTATTTTATCTTTTTTGGCTATTATGGACAAAGTTTCTATGAATATTCCTAAACATGTCTTTTTGTGGACATATGTTTTCATTCCTTTTAGACAAACGAATAGTTAGGTATGGAATTGCTGGGTCAAAGGGTAGGTGAATATTTGACTCCATTAAAAATTACCACATTTCCACAAGCCATGTATGAGAACTCTGGTTGTTTTACCTTTTCATCAACGTGCGGTTTTGTAAGATTTTAAATTTTTAGCCATTCTAGTGAACATTGGTGATAACTCATTGTGGTTTTAATTTGCATTTTCCTATTAAATATCAATGTCAAACACTTTTTTTAATAGATGTCTTGTTCATCTATTATCTTTCAATGGGTCCATTTAAATATTTTGCCCATTTTTAAAATTGGACTCTTTGTCTTTTTAATTAACAAGGTTTGACATTGTCAGATACATATTTTCTAAATCTTTTCTCCCAGTCAGCTTGTCTATTCATTTCCTTTTTGATGTCTTTTAATGAACCAGCATTTTAAATTTTGATGAAATCTAACTTATTGATTTTTTTTCTTTCTCTGTCTTGTCTAAAAAAATCTTTGCCTGACACAATGTCACCAGGATATTTTCTTTTTTCACCAAAAGCCTTATAGTTTTAGCTTTTACATTTAGATTAGGTCCACAATTTATCTCAGATTAGTTTTTGTTGATGGTGTGAAGTGAGGTCAAGTTTCATTCTTTTTTCATATGAATATCTAGTTGCTCCAGCACCATTTGTTGAAATGACTACCTTTCCTCACTGAATTGCTTTGGTGCATTAATGACAATCCATTGTCTTCCCTGTGTTTTTTACCTTCTTTTCTTCCCTTTCTTTGTCTTATGTCTCTATTCCTACCACATTTCCACATAAGCTATGAATAAATTCTTCCTTCAAACCAGGAAATGGGGCTCACTTACATAACCAGATATCATCACTTCAGGATTCTGGGCATCTCAGATGTCTCCTCAGACCCTCTCACATCCAGGTCAAGGCCAAGGGAGCTGGGAGTCCCCTTTGCCCGGACCCCACGATGGAGCAAGTCCCTTGAGAGTCCAATTTGTCTCCTTGCAGAGAGGCCTAAAAGATCTCTCATGTGCCAGGGGATTTCTAGGATTTATTTCTTCGGAAATCAACTCTTCTTGCTTCTCCTCACAAAAGTATGGGTCTGCTTCTTTATTCCTTGTGAAATACAGGGCTCCTGCCCTCTGCCTTGAAGTAAGAAAATTCACTTATCCAAATGTTTCCCCAGAACAGGTGGGAGGCACCTGCTACCTGCAACCACATCTCTGCCATTCCACACCTGGGTGGGGGGCTCAAGAGAAACCCTTGTGTTTATTTCCAAAGAGAATAAACTGCAAGTTGATGTGAAAGCCAATGGCAACCCTCTTAATTCTTTGTTTAATGGAGACATTAAAAAGCAACTAACTTCCAGACACAGAGGCAATTTTAATAACAGTAGCTGTCGTTTCATGATGCCTTATCTTCTAGAAAGGAGCCCATACTTTCTTGTGGAAACTTTTTAAAGAACAATGGCCCATGGAGTGACCATACCTGTCTCCCAGGCAAAAGATGGAATCATTTCTCAGTGACGTCAGAGGCTCTCCGGATTTTTTCCCATACCATTGATCCTGTTGCTTCCGTTTTCCTTTCCCTTCTTTCATGCCCTCTAGACCTCATGGCCCTTCACAAACAAATTCCTCCAAGTCCTAAGCCTCTCCGTGATTATTTATCCTTCCTTTGACTTGTACTAAATCTAGGACTCTCCTAACAACACAACTCTCCGTCATAGGTGTCCACTCTCCAAAGCCTTCCTAGGAAGAAGCCTCTCAGTCTTCACTCTGCAAACCCTAGGCAGCATCCTCCTAACTCCTCCCAATGCTCCTCCAGGGGCTGCTTCTCCATTCCTCCCCCATAAAAATCTCCTTTCCTTCAAGAGTTCTAGTAGGTCCCTATGGAGAATTGCCAGATTTAGCAATAAGCATACAGGTCACTACAGCTTCAAAAAAATACATCCCCTTCTTATTTTCCAAAAAAAAATTTTTAGTTTCAGAAAAACAATACATGCTTTTTTAGTGTAAGTGCCCCATGCAATATTTGGATTATACGTATACTAAAATTACTCGTTTATCTCAAATTCAAATTTTACTGGGTGCCGTTTATTTTATCTGGTAACACTATCCCTATTCCACCCACCTCTGTTAACTAGAACAATCCAGGCAAGCCCTAATTTTTTTAAGAACTTTGCATGTGGGTTCACAGTCTTCCTACCAACCAAGTCCTGCCATCTCTATCTCCCTGATCTAGAAGCCTCCAATCTGTGCACTTCTTGTCATCTCCATTGCCACAACTGAACTCCAGGCCACTCTTGTCTCTCATCTGAACTGCTGCAGCAGCCTCTCAATAGCTGTCTGTACTGATTAATCCTGGTTTCCTGTATCCCCTCTCCATCCTGAAGCTGGAGTGATTTACCTAATATGAAAATGAGATCACATTATTCCTCTCACTGAATCTCTTCATTGCTGTGCCATTGCACTTTTTTTTTTTTTTTTTTTAGAAAGCAGGATTTATTGAGAGGACAGAAAATCTCCCACGGTGGGAGGGGACCCTAAGAGGTTGCCTGCCATTGCACTCTTAACCATGGCACCCAACACCATGACAGAGGTCAGCAAACTTTTTCTGTAAAGGACCCCATAGTGAATATTTTAACTTTGTGAGCTATAGGGTCTCTGTTGAAGCTACTGAAACTGTAGTGCAAAGGCTACAGATAATTTTTTTTTAGATTAGAAAATATAGTTTATTTAGAAAGCAAATTGAAGAAAGAGAGAAAGAGGAGATTCACCTCCCCCAAGGTAGGGGAGAGAGTCAAGCTTAAAAAAACATGGCCTGGCCATAGCTCAAAGAGCATATGGTCACACCATAGCTTAGCAAGGCAATGGCCGGCTGTAGATAATTTATAAACAATGAGTTTTAGCTGCATTCCCCTACCCTCACATACTTTATATAGAACACCAAAATTTAAGTTTCATCTAATTGTGATGTAGTACAAAATACTATCTTCTTTTGATTTTTTTCAATCATTTAAAAAAAGTTTTTTTAAGCCATTCTTGGCTTGCAGGTCTTACACACCCAGGTGGTGGGGGCCACAGTTGACCAACCCCTAGTCTGTACGATCTGGCTTCTGCCTTCATTTCCACCCCATCTTTCAACAATCTCCTCACTCAGCACTCAATAGGCACTCTAGTCTGCAGCAAAACCGAATTCCCTACAGTGTCCCCTATAAGTTACTCTCTCATGAGTCTCTCTGTCTAGAATATCTCCCCATGCCAACTCTAACACATACTAATCCTTTAGGTTTCCTCCAAGAAGTCATTCCTTCCAGGAGGTCTACTGAGGGTCCCCAAGACTGACTTCACTGCTCCTTTGTACTTTGACAGTGCTCTGTGTTTAACCTGAGCTGCCCACCACATTCTATGAAAGATGTCTGCTTCCTCCTCAGAGCCTACAAGCTCCAAAGACCTGACATTGTACCCTCTTCACATCGGTATTTCCAATGCCCAGTTCCATGTTTGGCACATAAGAGACCTCAAATGAATAGTTTCAGTTAAACAAATGAATTAAAATTGTAACACAAAAGAAAAAGTATCCGCCAAAATAGGTAGAAACTGGCTTTGCTATGTACACTCCTTTCAGAAGTCTCCCAGCTCATCATCTTTGCTCTGCAGGTGTATGCAGTTGATTTTACCTTAAATGGCAGGAACTATCTAGAGAACACTATACGGGTTGACGGAGGGAAAGCCACAGATCTCTAGGGATGGACCTGTGTGTGGGAAAAAGAAAAGGGATCATGATTCACACTGAGTTCGAGGCATATCCAGTCCATGGTCAGATTTCCCTAATTGTCCCAAATGTCTTTCTACAATTGGTTTATTCTAATTAGAATCTAAAGAAAGGAACATCATTGCATTTAATGATATATTTTCATTATCTTTGTTTATGTATTTTATTCCTGACCTCTCATAGCACAGACCATTTTACCTGTTTTTTAATTGTATGTAAATAGAATCACATAGCATGTATTCTTTTTCTGTCTGGCTTCTCATGGTGGGCATCAGGTTTGTGAGATTCTACTGTGTAGTTTCCTTGTCGTGGCTGTATAATCTCAGAAGAGGACTGCTTCAAGGCGCCAGCCTACAGCCTGCTCTGCCCTGCTTATGTGGTATAAATAAGTCTCCACCCACTAAGTCTGCCTTCTGACTTCTATGGGAGAAGGACCCATCCACCCTTCTCAAATTGCTGCCCTGGAGCAAATCAACATTCCAATCTGTCCTTAGCTTAGGAGGTTCTGCATCTCCAGCTTTCCTGGCTCTTCCACAGGCCCGGCCTCTCTCTGAGTCTCAGTCCTTGCCCACTTCTAGAGTGTCAAGACCTTAAAGAAAGCTGAGTATATTCATTTGAAGGAGTGGGGGGATGCTGTGACAAATTACCACAAACTTAGTGACTTAAAGGCCAAAAGTCCAAAACCAGCTGGGTTGGTTCTTTCTGGAGGTTCTGAGGAAAATTCCATCCCATGCCTCTTCCCTAGCTTCTTGGTGTGCCTTGGCTTATAAAAGCATCACTTTCACCTCTGTCTCATTTTCACACAGCCTTCTCCTCTATGTGTCAAATTTTCCTCTTCTTTGTCTTATATGGGGCCAGTCATTGGATTTAGGATCCACCCTAAAGTAGGGTGTTCTTGTCTCAAGATCTTTATCTTAACTATATCTGCAATGATCCTTATTCCAAAGAAGGTCACATTCTGAGGCTCTGGGTAGACATACCTCTCAGGGGCCACAATTCAACTCATTACAGTGAGTGAAGTATCCTCTGAAACACACAAATTATACCCCCTAACTTAACTGAAATATTAAAGGGTAATTCTCACTAGATCAGCTACCCAAGTGTCACGTCCCCCATAGAGACACAGCACCTGGTCCAAGTATTCTCAACACCTGCTAAGTGCCAGGCTGTGAGCCAGGTGCCATGGAGTGGATGAGAAAAATCCAGCCTCTGCCCTGAAGACATTTGCAAACCACAGGGAGGAAAGGCTGCCATAGAGCAGTGGTTCTTCAGCTTTGCCCCGAGGAACTTTGGCAACTTTGCCCCGAAGACATTTTTTATTGTCATGATGGGGGTGGGAAGGAAAAGGTACTACTGGCATTTAGTGAGTAAATGCCAGGGTTGTTGCTAAACATCCTGCAATACAAACATTCAACAACCCTATAGTCCCCCATGGCAATGATTATCCGAACCAAAATGCCATCGGGGCCCCTGTTGAGAAAATTTGGTATAGAGAAAAATGGAATCTTATTGGGACTTCAATGAAAGGTTATAAAACTTATACATCCCTTGAGTTGGTGATTTTCTGGAAACCTGAATTCTCAGAATTCAAGTTGATTCACCATCTATAGACTTATCTAAAATAGCTCTAGAAGTCACCTAATCCAACTCCCTCGTTTCATGGGTAGAAAAGTAGGGCCCTAGAGGGGGGCAGAAATGATTATAACAGCAACCAGGACAATTTCATGAACACCTATTGTCTCTCAGTGTCAGACAATGTAGTTGTGTTTTTGAAATCTGGCAATCACAACCACCCGATGAGGTAGATACTCTATTATCCCTGCTTTATATAGAGAGCTAGTAGGCTCAGGGACTGAAGTGACCTCATCAAGGTCCCACAGTTTATATGTGGCAAACTGGATTCAAACAGTGTTTTCTCTGGTGCAAAGACCTGGATCTTTTTGTCACATTCAGCTGCTGTAAGTCAGTTTAATGACTTGCTGGAACTGTGAATGAGTAGGCTTAATTTTTCCCATTACAGAGTTCCTTCCCCTGTCCTGCCCTGCCTTTCCCCTTCTGTTTATAGTTGCTCCTTGCTTCCTGCCTGATCACAGTTAGAAAGAGGAGGGAGGGAGGGGAGGAGACAGAAGACACAGTTCTTACCCTTGCTTAGGGAAGAGAACTGCTTCTCTTTTAGTCACCACCTAGAAATGCATCTCTGCCTGCCCATTCCCTCTCCCAAGGACCCATCCTTCTTCCCAAGTAAATAAATAAATTAATCGCTCTTTGAGGTTTTGTGAATCATTGCTAGATAAATAGATAAATGAATGGATGGATGACTGGACAGACGGACATCTTTGTAGATTGGCCAACTTTTTTCTTGGCAAGTACAGATACTAACAAAACCAATATTCCATCATAGATATTTCATAAAATAACGAATGTTCCAATGCCAAAAAAAGAAGGAAGGACCTAATCTTAGAATTAAAATAATCCTCTGAATTGAATAAATGTAACATTAGGAAAAACTTACAATGGGATTCTTCTTGCTCACACTGTGCAGTGGATCAGTATTAAAGAATCATGAATCTAAGTCATTCCATTTTCAATGAGAGTTTACTACAAGATGAAGTTCCAAAGTGAAAAACTCAATATTCTTGTAGTTGAAGGACCCCTGTAGATTCATGTAGTTGAAGGAGTCATCCAGACCAGGTGTGGCGTATTGCGAGATGCTTGGAGGTCAAAGACCTTGGCCTGAAACCTAACACAGTCATACATGAAGTTGGGAGACAGAGAGGGGGGATGTAGTTGACCAAGCTCCTAAATCTCACTGGGCTTCAGTTTCTACCCTTTCAAAATGAGACTAATGACCACCCCACAGAGCCAGAAAAGAAGGTGCTAGGTGCTTCTAGCAGGCCCAGTTGTCCCGTTTCCCTCTCAGAATCTGGTAGCCCATTGCCCTGGCAGTGATCCCTACCTCCAGCTGTCATCTGGGAGTGAGGCCCCTCACTCCCAGATGACAGCTCACAGGAGCAGGCTTTTCCCTGCCTAGTCCCAGCTTTCTTTTCTGGCACCACTAAGAATCACTGCATTTCAGTTCCTTTATCACAACTTTCCAACATCAGGAAACAGCAATCATACCAGCCCTGGGTCTTCATCACAAAGGCTATCCAGAAAAAAAAAAATCCTGCTGAAGATAATCAAACGTCCTCATATGTAACTGGGTTGCAATAACCAACACAAGATTTCATAACACACATTATGATCCCTTTCCTACCCCCAAGTCCATAGGGAAAAAGATCCCCTTTTAAATGACTACTTAACTTATGCAAATATACCACAGGATCCAAAAGGAAGCAAACACCAGGTGCCTATGGTTACAAAAGAACATCATCAAATCCCCTCTCTCTACATGAGTGTATATGAATGTGAATATCTAAATTCTAAAGGCACTGGTAATTTTATAGTTCCTATTTCCACTTGTCAAAGGGAAGGGTTCTGTACTTGCTTGTTCTGGAGAGTGGAATCATCATGCTTTGGGGAGGGTGGGAATACTAGTCCAGGGGTTTCAGACCTGAGCAGCAAAGAGTGGAGTGGACAAGGTTGGAGGGATTAAGCTGAAATTAACATTGTAGAAAGGACTGATGAGAACACATTCAATAAAGGACCCTTCTCTATGCCGAAGTGTTTTGGTTAAGAGGAAGAGGCAGGTCGCTGAGCATCGGGCCTTGGGAGCCACCAGTTTCAGACACCATCTCTTTTACTCTGGGCCAGTAATAAGATTTCCAAAAATATACCCACCTTCTCCACATTTGGGTCTGACTCTAGCCCTCTAACAGGCACGCTATTTGGAGTGGGGAGGAAGATTTCATTGTGACTTGAATGAATAGCTCACTTTCCCCAGTAAACTTTTTGCTGTTGAAAGAAATCTCTCACATCCCACTCACAAAGAGAAATTTGTAAAAGCTGATGTGAGTAGGGCCTGAGGTAGCCTAGAAACATAAAAGAAGTCAGAGGAAGAAGCCCAGGATACTCGTAAAAGGAAGAGCATAGAAACCAAGGGCCAGAGGCAGGAAGGAAGACAAGTACAAGCTTGGGAGAGTGCTGCTTGAGAAAAATTATCCCAGGCAGACCGGGGTCACTCAGAAAAGTGAGACATCTTGTGAACTCAGGATACAGGAGGAGAGAGCAGGTATCTTGGTCCTGGAGAGCAACAACCTCCTGAGCTTACTTCAGGGGAGTCACCAGGCTTCTACTAGAAGAACCTGGCTTGTATATGTGTGGCGGGTCCTGCGTTTGTCCTTAGTGACCAGTAAAAGGGAGAGGAGGACAAAGAATGGAGGGAGACAAGGAGGAGAGAACGGAGGGAGACAAGGAGGGGGACCTTACTCATTTGATTAAAGATACACAGAATCTCTTGAGTACAGGCACTTTGGGCATCAACTCAAAGAAGAATCAGGTCAGTAACTTGGTGAAAACCTCTGGGCAGGGGATCTGGGCTCTCTGGACCTCCCCTTCCTCTCAAACAAATCCTATCCTCAGGAAAGTCTCTAATATCAGTCATCTACATGGTATTACTTAATTGTAATAGACAGGCATTTGCACTTGAACCCACACTTCCCATTATGAAATAATAGATTTTAATCTCACATTAAAGGAATATGAGAAAGCACTGTTCTGGTGGAAAAGCATTTGGCAGAGCAGCAGTGCTTCTTCGCAGCTCTGAAATTGCTCCACATAGGTGACCATCCATCTCCCCTGAGTGGGGGCCAGGAGATAAGGGAACCCCCACGACTGAGAGGTGTGAAGATGGGCTCTAAATGAGACATTGGAATCGGCTGTTGAGTGAGACTCCACACCTTTGCAAGCTTACAAATGGGAAGGGAGAAGTCTGCCTTGATGTGATTAACATGGAAGGTGGGGGAAGGTGGCATCTAGGTCTTAGAAAGTCATACTGTGTGCCTGAGACATCACTGTCCTGTGCTGACAGATCAAGTGCAATCCCAGGCTGCACTCAGCGGTGCTCTCCAGCCTATACACAGCCTGGAGAGAAAAGACTGGGTTCAGATCTGAGCTCTGACTGTTCCTTATCCTGTCATCTTTAACAAGTAGCTTCACCTCTTTGAGCCTTCGTTATCTCATCGGTAGAACAGGACTAATGCGTAATTCACAGGGTTATTGTGAAGCTTCAATGTGATGAACAAAGTGTTTGGTGCAGTGCCTGGTACAGCATGCATATACAAGCATTTATGTGTAAAGACTCACTATTCTAACAGGCAAATGATGCCACTGAGGGAGAGCTAGCTATATGCTAAGCATTGTTCCAAAGCATTCCATGTCTTAACTCATTTTACCCTTTTGAAAATCCTGTGAGAGAAGTAGTATTATTATTATCCTCATTGTATAGATAAGGAAACTGAGGCACAGAAAGGTTAAGTAATTCTCTCAAGATCACACAGAAAGTGATGAGTCTGAAAATGAAATGCCACTCAATATACTGTCGCTTTTATATGTCATTTCATTTGTAAAATGGTATCACTGTTTCCTGTTTCAAATATTTAAAGTACTTGATTAAAGTGATATTATATTTATCTTTCAGAAGATAATAATACCATGCCAGTTTGGGTGGTTTCTTATTTATGTGAATTTCATTTGATTTCCATTTGGCTTTAGCACAAAGGCCCTGTTTACCCTCCACTGAGAGTTGGGTTGGAGATGGATGCTGAGTATAGACACAGTGCAGGAGGATTCTTTTGTCTTCACTCTTGTTTCTAACTGTTGCTGGTACTAGGTGCCCGGTCCTGAGCAGCCATGACGACGGAGGTTCTCCCCAGTGCTCTGGAGGTCGACGAGAAGTCTCCAGAAGCCAAGGACCTACTGCCCAGCCAGACTGCCAGTTCCCTGTGCATCAGTTCCAGAAGTGAGTCTATCTGGACCACCACCCCCAGGAGTAACTGGGAAATCTACCGCAAGCCCGTCGTCATCATGTCCGTGGGAGGTGCCATCCTGCTCTTCGGCGTGATAATCACCTGCTTGGCCTACACCTTGAAACTGGGTGACAAGAGCCTTACTGCCCTCAAGATGATAGGCCCTGCCTTCCTGTCCCTAGGACTCATGATGCTGGTGTGTGGGCTGGTGTGGGTGCCCATCATCAAAAAGAAACAGAAGCAGAGACAGAAGTCAAGTTTCTTCCAGAACTTCAAGTCATTCTTCCTGAATCGCTGATGGTGATTTCTGTGGTTACTGTGTCACCTTGACCAGAAGGAGATCTGATGACCCACATCCAACATCCCCACCTCCTCCGTGGGGTGGCATGAAACTGATCCAGGCAAACTCTCTTCCAGGCCATATGGGAAAATTAGAATTCAGGGCTCCACCCTCTATCCAGTCAGGGAATGTTGCTGGATGTATCTCACTTGGTCTTTCTTTTATGACATGCTTCCCATAGATCCTGGCCATAATCTTTCTTTCTGTCATTTTTATCCCCTGCTCCTGCAACCAGGCATCATTCATTTAACTCTCTCTGCCAAGTGCAATGCATGCTGGGAAATTCCTTGGGGGTGGGCTATGCCCCAGGGAGAGCCTCATGTTTACATATCTGAGTGCCTGAACTGGATTTCTCATCTACATCCTTCTGGAACCAAAATGGACTAACAGAGGTCCTTTGCAAAAAAGGAAGAGAAGACAGAGTTCTGACCCACTGGGTCTGACAGTCCCAACTCCTTTAGTGGGTGAGACACTGACTTGCATTTCAAGAGGTCACAAATATCAAACATTCCAAAGACTGAACAGTGAAGGGAAGCCAGGGAAATAACACTCTCCAAGATGGCACATCTCCCTGGACATGACTGTAGGAGTTAGTCAGCCAGGAAAGTTTAATTTCCAATTATATAGTATTTACAACAGAGGCAATAGGGTAGGCTAGAAGATGTCACAGTCTCCCCTTGACCTTCTAACACTTTCTCATTGCTCATTGACTACTTTTTTCTCTGAACTTGGCCATTAACCAATGACAAATGCATGTTTCCCTAACTTCTTTCCTCCTACCCCTGCCTCTACTCCTGAGTCTAGAACAAGATGGTAGAGTACAGAGAAATTTTGTAAGATTGCTTTCCCCTTCATCAAGGTCAAAACTAGAGGACCAAATTTCATATCTGAATGACCTATAGGTTTCTAGAGAGAAAATTAGCTTTAAAAAAATCTCAACTTCTGCTATCTCTGCTCCACCCCTACCCCCACTCCCCACCAGTACCAAAGGAGCACATACTTATTAAGTGTGCTCTGGGCCAGGCCCTGGGTTGTAAACAAAGTGCAGTCCTACTCTCATCTTGCTTTCCAAATTGAGAGAAACAGCCAAGTCAGCAGGTGATTAGACTATTCTGTGCTGAGTTCTTGACGGGAGAAATATAGATGGTGGTGGGAACACAGGAGGTGTCTACCCCAGACTTGGAGAGGACGGAAAGATCCCTGGAGGCCATGTCATCCAAGCTAAGAACAAAAGAGAAGAGATGAGTTAGCAAAGAGGGAAAAGGGAAAGCATTGGAGGCAGCAGGGACTGCCATGTGTGTGCAGAAGCTTGGGGAAAAGAGAGCTTGATAGAATTAGGAAAGTGCACAATCACTTCCCTCACCTCCCAGATGTTGTTTTCATCCACTCTCTTGGCCTGCTTCCCACCTGCATCCCCAAGTGCCTGGTGCAACTTCTCCTGGGGCCCACTGAGGACCTCCTGGGGTCCTATGGTAGAGACTTAAAGTGGGTTTCCAGAGGGTCCACCAAGCAGGTAAGTGCTCCCAGAACTTCTGGTAGCAATCAAAAGACCCTTAGGTGAAAGACTAGGAGCGGTACTTGTGAGATGGCCAGTCATACTGCCATAGGCCAACCAGAAGTCTAGTGGAGAGTATTTGGTAATAAGGTATGATAGGAGAGCAGTCTATGCCAGAATTAGCCTTAACTTAGCTAACTCCTTTTACTCTTCAGTCTTTCAGCTTCCCCGGTCACCATGGCAACCTCTCTTTCTAATAGGCACCGACGTATCTCCATCCTCCACATTGGCTCCATATACAGTGTCAGAATCCATTCTGTCCCCTCTACATTGTGGGAAATTCCATGGAGGCAAGTATCTGTGTCATGGGGACACCCCTTGCCTCATCCACCTAAGGGGTCAGAATTTAGAGAGCCTTTTGAGGCTCCTCCAGGATGGCCATGTCCTTCATTCAGACCCATGTCAGTGTGGCTGGGTCCTCTGGCCCACCAACTTCCCATATATAGGTGGTCAGGACCAATCTTGAGGGTGTTGCAAGTGTTGTGACACTAATTATAGTTCTCGTGCCTCAGTGACAGAGCTTATCATTTCCCTCTCTTCTGACATGAACATAAATTGAAGATTGACCCTGTAATATCACTCTTACATTGCTTGATGCTTTTATAAATGGGAGCAAACAGGATGGGCTCCCAGCTAGCTCACTGGGAATCCATACTCGCCGAGCCTCATTTCCTCTGCTTGAGAGCTTATAGTCTGAGCACAATCTCAGAGGAGGGTTCATGTGAGTGCAGCTACCAAGGATGTCTTAGTGTAAGGAAGTTTGGGGACAACCATAACTCTAGAAAATGTCCAAGTTCTGGACTCATTTTGTAGACTCCAGAAGCGTCGGCCCCCCTCAAACTAGTTTCTAAGAAGAGAAAAATGTGGGAAGGGCAAGGAGGAAAGACGCTCAAGTGTCATTTATCCCCACAGGGATCCCCCACATGAGTGTGGGCTGGAAACATTTCAGGGTCACACTGAAGCAGGACATTTGGAGGTTTTTGCCAAAGCCCATTGCCCCACGGAAGCCTGAGTTATGCTCCTGAGTTATGATCTGCAAACACAGCCCAGGTCAGACACCGTTTTACTGCTGCAAAACAACACCTGCAATGACTCTTTTTATGCCTGCAGATTGGAGGACGGGACCAGCATCCACATTTTAGGCTCACTAGATTGCACTGGGCACCCCATAGCTATTCTGTTTGGGAGAGTTTGATCTAATCTGAAGCCTAAAGGAATCAGTGTAATGTTGAATTGTATTCTACTTAATAGTGTCTACTGTGTTGTCATTCTGTTCTATCATGAATTCCAAGACTATGTCCACTAATTTATTCTGCTAAAATGCACCCCACTCCCACATTGCCACACATCCTCCCCAGAGTACTGCCTGGTAGAAAAGGTGGGGGGGGTGGGTTTTGTGCATGTTTCCCTAGATACTTCATATGGGCTGATAACCCTACTCTGACATGCTGCTGGATCAGAAAGACAAGAAACTCCTGACTCTCTCCATCCCCACAAGCCAAATATTGAAACAAAAAAAAATAAATGGAAAAAGAAGCTTCCAGAATGAATCACTGGTCCAGGGCAAGCCAAGCAGCTGTTCCAGGTGAGCCCATGAACTAACAAGAGAGAGCACGAGAAGCGGTATAGCTCAGCTCCCCAAGACCTCCTTGGCCTCCTCCTTCTTCTATGCCCCTTCTTCTCTTCTCCTTGGCCAGCCTCCTCTGCCTCTCAAGCTCTTTCATCCTGGGTCTCTTGTACTTGGCTCCCCACCAAGCTCACCATGGCCTTGGCTTTCTACTTGCCCTCATTTGCTCAGTCCTTAAAGAAAAAAAAAGGGAAGAAGGTGCTGGGTCTAGGTCAAGCAAGGGGCATTTTATTCCTCCCTCTCTTCCTTCAATATTGCCAGTCACATCGCCCCTCCCTTCCTGGCTCCATACCCATCACTCCATCACCATCTCCAGTGCTCCAAACTCAGAGGGATGGGCTCCCAGCTAGCTCACTGGGAAAACCAAAATCCAGAGCCCTAAATGTGTCTGATGTTAAATGTAGGTTAAAAAACTCCCTGGGGGTGTACATGGGGATGCTGCTGGGCAACACCAACCAGGTGCCATGGGGGCTTTAGGGTGACAGGAAAGGATGGGGGAGGCTGTGAGAAGGGAGCAGGAGGAGAGATGATAAGAGGCAGCTGGCAAGGAGGCACTCTGGAGTGTCCTCTGAAGAGCAGAGGAAGAACCCAGGCTGAAATTGATAACCACTTCTTGAGTGCTCACCACATGCCACCCAAGTACTTCATGCACTCACTCATTCAAGTTTTTAAAAAAATCCTGTTGTTAGTTACTATTGTTACCACCATCCCCATTTTGCAGGTGAGATAAGTAAGGCACAGGGACACCAATCTAGGGCAGCACAGAAATCCAGCTGGTCTGGCTCCAGAGGCCATGCCTGTATCTCCCACCTCATACGACTCTCCATATACCTCTGAGGAGCAGCAGAGGCACCAGGGCTACCATGGTGGGCTCTGGACTAGCAGGCGGGGGAAGTAGAAAGGGAGCTGGAGTCACTAGATAGGCAGAAAGTGTGGCATAACAAGCATGGACCGAGAGCACCAACCAGGAAAGGGGGCAAATTTCCTGTCCAGGAGTCAAAAGGGAGGACAAAAGGAGCCACTAGGCAAAAAGAAGCTTGCATTCTGGGCACCTCCTCTATGGCAGGCTCTGTGCTGGAGCATGCATACAGTTTAGTTTGTTCTTTTCCTTCCCTGCATCTAATCCTTTGTAGTACATACAAAGGATTAGATGCAGGGAAGGAAAAGAACAAACTTTTACAGAAAAGTACTTGGGGTTCAGAAAAGTAAGTTATATGCCCAGGTTCACAGCCTCTAAGCAACATATCAGAGATTTAAACCCACAACTGTCTCCAGAACTCATATATTCTCATGCCCTGAGCTCCTGGACACGGGTGGCCGACTCCATGCCATGGGCATGGTGAGATGCAGGAATGGGGCCTCTCTGGCCACCACACTGTCAGAGCAGAGTGGCCTTGGTACATTCAGCCTTTGTTCCATGGGCCAGGCTCACCTGACCAGCAGGAGGGTTAGGAATTGGCTGACACAGGCTATTACGACTTCATTTCACATCACATCATAGACTGAGTTTATAACCCCCTCAAAAGTCCAAGATTGCCTCCCGTAGGGAGTGCTCAGGGGCAGTAGAGACCCAGTACCACTTCTCTAGAGTAGAGCTGCAGAACTTCAGTGCCTCCTGCAAGCAAAGGTGCTTAGGGGCCACTTGCCAGCTTCCCTCATTCTCAAAAGTACCTCCCTCTCTCATTTCAGACTACAGAGGAGTCACCAAAGGGCCTTGGGCCTGGTCCCTCTTTAACTCTGCTACACTAAGCCCTGGAAAGAAGCTCCCAACACAAATTATCCAGGTCCTGTCTCCGTCCCTGGCCCCAGAGCCCTGAGCCTGTGCTGTGACAACCTGAAAGGACGGTTGATTCTTGTCTGTGGTTTCCTCCTATGCAAACTTGGGACACCAGGGACTCTGCCAGCTTAAATAGGCCCTGGCACTGTGCTGTCAGCTCCACCAGGAGCTGTGCCTGAGGGATTGTGCTCACTTCTCCCATGGGCTACAGGTGCAGAAAGGGGTGATCTCAGGTTTTCTCCAAGTCCAAGTATTCTACTCCAAGGCAAAATAAGGTTGGCGAAAGTCATCCCCCAAATGAGACCATCTCCCACTTCCTAGCAGGGCCCACTTGTAAAACCACCAAAGTGATGTGAAGAGGGAGAGGAGCAGTGGTCAATGGTTTCTTTGATAATCAAGTAGGTCAAGTTGGGCTCATCTTCAATAAATAGAAAAACATAAACATCAGTCATAGTTCATCTGTGAGGTGCATGGGAAGGAGTCCTGAAAGAGGAGGAAAGTATGATTCTATTACGGCAGCAGTTGCCTATCTTACTCCCCAGACCCCTAGGCCCTTCCTTCTTCTGACCCCTTTCTCAGACATGGTCTCTGGATCCATCCCTTGGGAGTAGTCATTATAGTCATTAGCCTGTTATTTCAATCCCCCAATCATCTGCCATGTACCAGACATCAGAACTGGGGATGTAGTGACGGAGGCATGAATTTTGACCTCAGAAAGCAATCAGGTTAGTCTCCAGAGGAAAGAAACAAGGAAATCATTGGTTTTGATACTGTAAGAAAGAGATGCAGGAATGTACGGATGGACAGAGGATGCAGGAACGTATGAATGCCTGTGAGTTCATGGGAGATTGGCCCATAAAAAGCAAAGCCCCTTTGGCTAAATTCACGACTCTGTTTCACAGTCTTGCTTTTCACGGCTTCTTTTGAAACTTGTCTGTCCTAGCCTTCAAATATGTTGTAAAGGTGTCACATTTGAAGACGGTAGTCAGGGAAGGATTAATATCTCCCCACATGTCCCCCACCTGACTACACTTCTGTCCTGACAACTGATCATCAAAGAAACAGCAGTGAGATTTTACCCTTTCCTGGAATGTTGGTATCCCAGAAGATTCTACCCTAGACCTCATCTCTTCCTTGTTTTAAATACTTCTCTGAATGATCTTTTCCATAGCAAGGGCTTCAGTTATTTTCTGTGTGTTGGTGTCTCCACAAAACTATCTCCATACATCTGAATGCCTATTGGACACTGTGTCAACTTCCTATTATACACGTAGTAGCTTAAAACAATACAAATGTATTATCTCAAATTCTGGAGGTCAGAAGTCCAAAACGGATCTCACAGGCTGAAACCAAGGTGTGGGCAGGGCTGTGTTCCTTCTGACTCTCCTGCCTCCCTCTTCACTTAAGAGGACACATATTGTGCTTTACATTGGGCCCTTATTGGGCCCTTATTGAGACTTCCTACTGGGTTCACCTGGACAATCCTGGATAATCCTCCAATCTCAAGGCCTTTCAATGAGTTTGCTTGAGCTGCAAATAACAAAGTACCACACACTAGGTGGCTTCAACAGTAGAAATTTGTTTTCTCACAGTTCTGGAGACTGGAAGTCTGAGATCAAGGTGTTGGCACGTTTGGTTTCTTCTGAGGTCTCTCTCACTTTGGCTTGTAGATGACCATCTCTCCCTGTGTGTCCTTAGGTTCCTTTCTCTGTGCATGGCTGTGTGCTAATTTCATCTTCTTGTAGGAAAGCCAGTCAGATTTGATGAAGGTGGCTCAGCCTGTAATTCCAGCATTTTGGGAGGCTGAGGCGAGTAAATTGCCTGAGCCCGCAGGTTGGAGACCAGGCTGGGTAAATTGTCAAGACCCTGTCTCTACAATTAAAAAATATATATAAACAAATTTAAAAATAAGGTAATCTAATCTCAGTGGCATTACAGCATCATGCAGTGCTGTAGAATGCTTAAGAGTAGACTCTGTAGGCAGCCCACCTGGGCTCACATTCCTTCTGGGCTTCCCAGCTCTTTGATCCTGGACAACTTATTCCATTTCTCCATATCCCTGTCTTCATTACTGGGCCCTGAGTCATCAAGGTAAGAAAAGCTCTGCTGAAGGCGAGGGGTACCACATTGGACTGGTGTAGAAACTAGAAATACACTTCCATTTTGTGGAACCACTGAAATGTTGGAATTTACTTGTTAGAGCAGCTAGCATCACTCCCCTAATTTACCACTCTATCTCATTGTCCCTATGTTTCCTGGAGCCAGTGTAATCCATCTTTCTGATTACTCTAACAGTTCCCTAACTTACCTCCTCCCTCTGTCTTGCTCTCCTATAATACATGCTACATCCTACACCAGGGTAATCTTTTTCCCCAACACAAAGTCTTAACAGGCCTCTTTCTTCACAAAAATCCTCCCATGGTTCCATCTTGTCCTGCTCTAAAGTCTAAGCTCTCCACTTCAGCTTATGAGGGCTCATCTCCTGCTACTCCCTCCTGGCAGCAAGCCATGCTCAATCCCCACGAAACTTCTTTCAGATCCACCTACCCTCCTTGCTTCTTTCCATCTCTGCCCTTCTCAGCAGTATTTTCTCTGCCTGGAAAATTCTCCCTCTCCCCCACTGTGTTTGTCTAGCTCATTCTCACGCACTTTTCTCTTTTTTTCCAGCTGCACTTTATCATTCTACTAAACCGCTTATGACTATATATCACAATTACTAAGTCAAATCCAGCTTGAAAAAGTAACTGCTTATTTGGTAAGAAGCAATTATGCTCATTAAAAAAATCAGAGGTTTTGGCACTAAACACACCTGGGTTCAAAACCTTACTCCATCAGCTAATTTCTACAGTACATTACTTTTTACATTTCTATCTCAAATTTCCAGTTATGTGTGAAGATGGAAATTACCCCATTAGGTCCTTTTATGAATTAAAATAATACAAAAGAAAGTGCCACTAGGATGTACTCACATAATAGGGACTAATGGATGTTTGTGTCCTCCCAAATTCATATATTGAAACCTAATTCCCAAGGTGATAGTACTAGGATTGGGATTTTAGGGAAGTGATTAGATCATGAGAGTGGAGCCCTATGATTGGGATTAGTACCCTTATAAAAGAACCTCTTGAAGTATTCTCTTCAGTAGATTAAAAGAGAGACTTCAGAGACGTCTCTCACTCTTTTTTCGGCCAGGTGAGGATTTAAGAAGTCAGCAGCCTAGAAGAGGGTCCTCACCAGAACCCGACCATGCTGGCTACCTGATCTCGGACTTCTAGCCTCCAGAATGGAGAAATAAATGTCTGTTGTTTATAAGCCACCCAGTTTATGGTACTTTGTAATAGCAATCTGACCTGACCTAAGACAGTAGATACTCAATAGACTGCAAATATTGTTACAGGAAGAGAATTTCAGGCTACAACCATTTATGCAGAAATTCTCAAATCCTCAGAAAAATAGCTTTACATTTGAATACATAAAGCCACAAACAGACTCTCCCAGGTGTATAAATATCTTATTTCAAACAAAGAAATGCCACATCTTGGCAATCAAGACCAGGCTAATTTGCCTGTGCACTTAGAATTTTTCTCAGAATCCAAGTAAGAACCTCAAAAAAATCAGTAAGAACCCCAAGAAAATAATTCTGGGAACAGTTGCCAAATACTTCCCTGGTGTCCATTCACAGGGAATAGGGAAGAAAGGCCTCCATGGAATGTACCTGCAGGAATTGCCTGCTCTCCCTGTGAAAAGGTGTGGCTGTTTTCTGGGAATGGACTAAAGACTAGCACCAAGAGTGACCCCCGATCAAGGCCAGAGAAGCCACTTTCAGGTTCTCTCCAACAAACGGATCAAAGGGAGTGAGGCCAGCTCCGGAGAGAGCCTGTGTGTGTGAGAAGAAACAGGTTGGGGTGAGTGTGGAGTGGGTGTGGCCACTGCATGGCCAGACAGGCTGTTGGAGACCGAGGCATGCCTGCTCAGTCCAGAGGAGAAAGGGGTGACCAGGGAATGAGGCCCAGTGCCACGTGAGAAGAGCATAGGATGGCTCACAAAGCCTTTTCTCATAAGGTCTGTGAAAGGCAACATTCTTTCATTCATCCACTTAACAAATCACTATTGAGCACCTCCTGCATGCTGTGCTGGGCCCTGGGGAGAAGGACATGAACACAACAGACAACAATTCCTGCATTCTAGAACTTTCTCCCCAGCTAGGAGCAGACAGACCATAAACAAGGACATCATCAAATGAACAAGATGCTGTTAGAGAGTAGCAAGGATGATGAAGTCAATAAACAGGGTGAGGGGATAGAGCGTGGGGCAAGTGCTACTTAGTAGTGTGGCTGCAGGCGGCCTCTCTGAGGAGGGGACACTGGCGTTGAGACCTGAATGGAGAAGCAGCAGCCCAATGAATGTTCTGGGGCAGAACATTCCAGAAGAGGGAAGGGAAAAACAAATAGAACTCCCTGTGGAGAGAAGAAGCATGTGAGTTGGACACCGCATCTCTTCTCTTCCTACCTACCCTCTCTCCTCTTCACTGGGTGGGACTTGCCTCCAACCTCTCCAAGAAGCGAGTCTTGTTGGGCCACCACGCCATCTGACCTATAGCCTTGTTGGGCGATGCCTCTCGTTCACGTTTTTCTTCCTGCTGTCTCTGGCTCATAAGGCTGGGGGTTGTTGGGGTGGGTTTTCTTCTAATTTCTTATGATATATAGTAGCTTTTAAATAAAGTTTTGCACTTTAAGTTTGGTAAAGCTTCAGTTATGAGAGATGAATACATTCTAGGGACCTGCCGTACTCCATGGTGCCTCTAATTAACAATACAGGGCACTTAAAACTTTGTTAAGAGAGTAGATCTTATGTGAAATGCCTCAGGAGACACCATTAATATCCAGTTTTGCAAAATAGAAAGCTAGTAGTCCACAGTGGCCCCTTCCCTTTCCCTCACCCCCCGTATTGCCTCTGTCACAGTGTTGTTGATTTCACTTCCTGGTATTCTCCCAAAGTGATCTCCTGTTTTTCATACCCATGGTCCCCCCATGCCCTCCTCTTGAATTCTCGTGGCTGACCTACTGGTACTCACATGAATTGGAGGCCATCCCATTGAGCATCCCTTTATTTTTATTGGCCAAGCAGCCTTCATCCTGTATTTCCATGCAGACGGCTTGCACACTCCCATACACAGCAGCCAGGGGCTTCTTTAAAGGTATGGGTCAGCCGGGCTCGGTGGCTCAGCCTGTAATCCCACGCCTTTGGGAGGTTGAGGTGAGTGGATTG